>NC_091464.1:101058046-101250546 GCF_027789765.1 Dendropsophus ebraccatus | reverse complement strand
AATAGGGAGTTGAGGAAATGGGATTCACCCGGGGTCGGTGTACAGGGGTTCATGATGTATCATGATGGTGGGGGGGGGGAATACATTCAGGGTCGGGGTATTGGAGTCCATGACCTATCGGGGTTGGGGTATTGGAGTCCATGACGTATCACGCTCCTCTCAGTCTATGGCAGGCAGTGACGTATTGTGCCACTATAGTCGCTGTGGTCTCTTCTTCTCCCAGCAGGATGGGTAGTTTCTCTTCCTCCTCCATGGTGGGGAAGCCTGGGAGGAGGTTGGAGAGTCTCCTATAGTGAGTGTCCCTCACTGCTGAGTATTTGGAGCAGTGTAGCAGGAAGTGGGCCTCATCCTCCACGGCCTCCTGGTCGCACTGCTGGCACAGTCTGCTCTCCCTGGGGATGTAGCTCTGTCGGTGCCGCCCAGTTTCAATGGCCAGGTTGTGGGCGCTCAGTCTGTAGCGGCTCAGGATCTTCCGGTCTCTGGGGTTGGGAAGCTCCTCCAGATATGGGGCCAGTCTGTATTCCCTCTGCAGGCTCTGGTACACGGCCAGCTTCTGGGATGCCCTGACCTCCTCTCTCCATTCTTGGACGTAGTCTTCTTGTCTCCTGGTTATTGTGTTCCTGATCCCGGCTTTTGTGAGCTGGTATGGTGGGATTGTCTGGTTGGGCTGGGTTCCAGAGAGTATGTTTTGGGGCTCTGCTTTGCCTGGGGCCCCTTGGTGTAGCAAGGCTTTATGGTGATAGGAACCTTCACTACTACCATGTAGGTGACCCCAGAATGACAGCGCCCTCTTCTGGATAGTTAGGTGCAGGGGGAATCTGCCCAGCTCTGCTCTACAGGCACAGTTAGAGGTGCTCCGATGGACCTGGAGGAGATGCTTACAGAACTCCAGATGGAAGATTTCCGTTGGGCTGGAATCCCATTTTGACCAGTCGGGGTATGTGTGAGGACCCCAGACCTCGCTGCCATACAGGAGAATTGGTGCAATAATGGAGTCAAAGATTTTAAGCCAAACCCTGACAGGTGGCTTAAGGTGGTAGAATTGTCTTCTGATGGTGTAGAAGGTTTTGCAGGCTTTGTCTCTCAGCATCTCGATGGCAGATTTGAAGCTCCCCGTCTGTTCTATTATCAGGCCCAGGTAGGTGTAGCTGCTGGTGGGTGTAAGGGGCTGGTTGTGTAGCGTGAAGGTAGGGGACCCGGCTGACTTTGTTTTCCTTCTCTGGAACACCACAGTGTTGGTCTTTTTGAGGTTGATGGGTAGAGCCCATGTGGTGCTGAACTTCTCCAGGATGGCTAGCTGGTCTTGGAGACCTTTCTCAGATGATGATAGGAGGAGAAGGTCATCCGCATACAGAAGGAATTTCACCTCGGTGTCATGGAGGGTGAGACCTGGTGTTGGGGAGGACTCCAGGGCTACTGCTAGCTCATTGATATAAATGTTGAAGAGTGTTGGGCTGAGGCAGCAGCCCTGCCTGACTCCTCGGCTCTGCTGGAAATAAGCCGTTCTCTTCCCATTTACCTTCACGCAGCATTGGTTCCCAGTGTAGGAACTTTTGATAACATCATAGGTCTTTCCCCCTATTCCACTCTCCAGCAATTTTAGAAGCAATCCTGGGTGCCACACCGAATCGAAAGCCTTTTTGAAGTCCACAAAACAGGCGTATATTTTTCCTTTCTTTGTGTTGTGGACGTGGCTCTGGATGAGGCGGTGCAGGGTATAGACATGGTCCGTGGTGCGGTGGTTCGGCATGAACCCTGCTTGGCTTTTGCTGAGGATATTGTGCTGGGTGAGGAAGCTGAGGATTCTCTGGTTCAGGATGTTGTTGAAGAGTTTCCCCAGGTTGCTGCTGACACATACCCCCCGATAGTTGGCCGGGTCATACCTGTCCCCGCTCTTGTGTATTGGGGTTATGACACCTTGGTTCCAGGCACGAGGGAAGTAGCCAGAGCTCAGCACAATGTTGTACAGTTTTGCTATGGCCGCCTGTATTGCTGGTGGGCTGTACTTGATCATTTCGGGGGGGATGCCGTCAGTACCGCTGGCTTTCTTACACCTTATAGTTGATAGTCTCTCAGAAATCTCCTGCGGTGTTATAGGTAAATCCAGAGGGTTTTGGAAGTCCTTCAGTATCTCCTCCATGGTCTTCAGTTTTGATATAATTTGTTCTTGGTCCGGGTTCCGTTCCTCTTTCGGGATGTCTCCATAGAGGTTTTTGAAATATTGGAGCCAGATGTTGCCGCTCTGAATGTGGAGGGTGTTTTTCTTTCCCTTTGTGCCCAGGTGGTTCCATAGTTCCCAGAAGGAGTTTTCTTGGAGGGCGTCTTGGAGCTGGGTGAGCTTGGTTAAGGTGTACTCCTGTTTTTTCCTTCTGAGAAGGGTTTTGTATTGCCTTTGTATTGTGTCATAGGCCTCCCGCAGTTTAGTGTTGTTGGGGTCCCTGTGCTTTTTATTTGAGGCCGATCTTAGGGTCTTCCGTACACCTTTGCACTCCTTATCAAACCAAGCGCTAGGATTTTTTTCTTTTGTCTTCTTGTGGCTACTCTTTTGCAGGTCAGCCATTTCTGCCATGGTGTAGAATATATTATTAAGATCCCTTACCGCTTGGTCCACTCCTTCTGGGTTACTCTGGTACACCTTGTTGTTAAAGTTGTTGAGCATCCCTTGGATTTTTGGTCCAGTGTGTATCTCTTTATACTTGAGAGACGACATCTTGGACCACTTGTAGGATGGATGTAATGGGAAAAGTCCGGCCTGATGGGGTTTTTGTCCCGGTGGTTTGTTTGTGGACTTAATATAAAGGACTATCTGGTTATGGTCCGACAGGTGTGATTGTGGATTGACTATGAAGGCCCCAATGTCTGAATGGCCCATATCTGTGATGGCGTAGTCCACTACACTGCTGCCCACATGGGAGTTTAAGGTAGTCCTTCCTAGGGAGTCTCCCTTGGTGCGACCATTGAGGATGTGAAGCCCCAAACTTCGGCAGAGATTCAACAATTTTTTGCCGCTCTTGTTCACTGTGCTGTCATAGCTGTTCCTCTCCATGTGTACTGAGCTATCACATTCAGTCTCTGCCCCATATATATAGATGTTTCCGTCTGCGGTCAGGTAGTCTCTTTCCCTACCTGTTCTGGCATTGAGATCTCCAGTTATGAGGACTTTTCCGCGGGTTTGATAGTGGGCGGCTTCCCTTTGCAGGATTTCGAAGGTTTCAGGGTTGTGGTAAGGGGACTCTGGCGGTGGTATGTAGGCAGCGCATAGGTAGATGTCAGATTGGGCGGTGAGGATGGAGCGGTCTATTCTAATCCAGATGTGGCTGTCTCCTCGCTTCACCGGTCTGATCTGCTGATGGAACTCCGCTTTGTACCACACTAGTATTCCTCCTGAACAGCGGCCTAGTTTGGTGGTTTTGTTTTTCAGGGCCGGGACAAAGATTTCCCTGTATCCAGTGGGCACCAGGGACTCACTCTCTGCTTTAGTCCAGGTTTCTAGGAGGATTTGGATGTCACTATTTTCCAGACTCTGGGTGAAGTCCGGATCGTTTACTTTACATCCAAAGGCTGAAGCGTTCAGACCTTGGATGTTCCAACTGCTGATAATAAAGGATGTCATAGGGGGTCTGTATACCTTGTAATGAGCTGGATGTGTAGGACGGTCTGGGGGTCTGACTGGTTCTGGCATGGTAGACAAGGCTTGTGTTGTCCAGTCACATGAGTATCCTACTAAGGGTTCTGAGCAGGGTCTTTATCTCGTCTAGGTCTCTGCTCTTTATTTCTCGGTGTGAGGCAGGTGGTTTTCTCCATGGTTTTTGCCTTTGGTGGTCTGATTTGGGGTATGGGGCCATGTTTTCAGTTTGTGGTGTGGCACATGATGCTTGAGGTGTTTGGGTTGTTGGTGGCGTTTCCCTGTTGTCTCTGGTTTGGCCTGTGTGGGGTCTAGGACGGGGGGTTCTGTTTAGTACAATGTCCTTTATTTCTTTGGCCAGGAGGCTGACCCCTTGCTTGTTGAGGTGTTTGCTGTCGTATAGGTGGCGGTGGTTGATGTTGGGGTGTTGTGCCAGGGTGATGTTTGGCACTGAGCTGATCTTAGCTGCTAGGTCGTTGTTAATGGTCTGGATGGTATCGCTGGCCACATCCTTTCTAGGCAGCAGGGTGGACACTATTATTTTACTGGTCGGGAACTTCTTTTGTGCAGTTTTTGCCAGCTGGGTCAGCTGTTCAGCAATTTGTTGCTGCTGGTCTTGGAGATTGTTTGTACCTGTATGTATGACTAGATTGGTTGGGTTGGTAAAGTGTGGTTCATTGATAACTGCTGTGACTTGTTCAATGGTTGCACAATTAATTTTCTTAACCCTAATTTTGGGGAAAAGTCGCCTCATGTTAAGGTATTTCCCATTAGAGTCTATGATTAGTACGGTATCAGTGTCCCCGCGTTGGGGCTTACGGGCTGCTTGCTGTATGGTTTCCTGGGTGCCACTTGGTTGTGTTGCTGGGTCTTTGTGCTGGTCTGTGCTAGCGGCTCTGATAGTTGTTGGCTCTCTCTCCATCTGGATCAGTCCGCCGTTGGTTGGTATGGTCACATTTATTTCTGGTGTTGTTGGTCTGTTCCGGATCTCTGATATAAAGTCCTGGATGCTGGCTGCCATTGTGCCTGTGCTCCCCCCTGGGCCCCCGTCCTGGTTCTGGATTTGTCTCTTTAGATCTGTTATCTCATGTTGTAGCTTGATGTTTTCTTGTTGGAGGGCTTGTACTTTACATTGCATTTCTCCTAGAGCTGCTGTGAATTCACATTTCAGTTTGTTTATTTCATTAAGTGCTTTGTCGTTTGCATTTTTGTCACTTTGGTTTCTTTGAAGTTCCTCCTTGAACTGTACAAAGTCTCTCTCCAATTGAGATAAGCAGTCTCTGAGAATGTTGGGTGTTGGGTGGGAAGCATCCTCACCTACAGACACAGGGGGGTCCTTGGGGACTGTCTCTGGTTTTTGCTCTTGCTTGTGTTTTTGAGCTTCGTTTTTAATATCAGGAAATGTTCTTTCAAACTGAGTGAGGTTATCCTCAGTTCCTTGTACCATGATGGTGCCAGTGTTATAGATGTTTATGGTGAGTACTGTGTCCTCCTCATCCCCAGTTTCCTTTACCCTGATCTGCCGGCCCCGGTTGATGCCGCCCTTTGAGATGTTTTCATAATAGTTGCAGAAGGCTTTGTTCCAGGCATTGGGCTGCTCGGTGAAGAAGACCACATCCGTTTTCCTCCTAATTGGCTCTTTATAAGTAAAGTCGGCATAGAGGGTCTCTGGATTCTGTCTGATGGTGGCATCTTTTATGGCTTTCCTTGCCTGAATGCTCCGCAGCCCTTCTGAGTATGTTATCTCCAGGATGTCTGACCCCCTGCTGGCTGAGGCTGCCTGGCTCCTCTGCTCATCTATGTTGCTGGACTTTACGTGGTCTAAATTGTGATTTTGCATGTTTTAAATATTATCCTTATTTCTATGGAGTTTGGTCTCTAGCAGTTTCTGGTGAGGGTGTAGGGGTTGGTGTTGGAGCAGGAGCTCTTACCTGTGGCTGCTGAGGATCTTTGGACTCTTGAGGTTGATGGTCCTTGTAGCCTTGTGGTCTGTCTTGATGATTGTTGGCTGTCCTCAAAGCAAGATTCTTGTTTTGTCCTTTAAATCCAAAAAAAGTTTTTCCTTTTTATGAAGAGCTTTAGTGCTGCTCGCTTCTGTATCCCATGGAGTTTGTATTTCCCAGGTTTCGTCTTAGAATTTGCTCATTACAAGGTATAAAGTGATGAAAACTCAGGAGCTCATGTTCAGTGCTGCTTACTCCTGGACTGCTGGGCGGGATCTATCTATCTATCTCCTATCTATCTCCTATCTATCTATCTCCTACCTATCTCCTATCTATCTATCTATCTATCTATCTATCTATCTATCTATCTATCTATCCATCTATCCATCCATCTATCTATCTATCTCCTATCTATCTCCTATCTATCTATCTATCTATCTATCTATCTATCTATCTATCTATCTCCTATCTATCTATCTCCTATCTATCTATCTCCTATCTATCTATCTATCTATCTCCTATCTATCTATCTCCTATCTATCTATCTCCTATCTATCTATCTCCTATCTATCTATCTCCTATCTATCATCTATCTATCTATCTCCTATCTATCTATCTATCTATCTATCTATCTATCTATCTATCTATCTATCTATCTATCTCCTATCTATCTATCTATCTATCTATCTATCTATTATCTATCTATCTCCTATCTATCTATCTATCTCCTATCTATCTATCTATCTCCTATCTATCTCCTATCTATCTCCTATCTATCTCCTATCTATCTCCTATCTATCTATCTCCTATCTATCTCCTATCTATCTATCTCCTATCTATCTCCTATCTATCTATCTATCTCCTATCTATCTCCTATCTATCTATCTCCTATCTCCTATCTATCTATCTCCTATCTCCTATCTATCTATCTATCTATGTCCTATCTATCTCCTATATATCTCCTATCTATCTATCTATCTATCTATCTATCTCCTATCTATCTATCTATCTATCTATCTATCTCCTATCTATCTATCTATCTATCTATCTCCTATCTCCTATCTATCTATCTCCTATCTATCTCCTATCTATCTATCTCCTATCTATCTCCTATCTATCTCCTATCTATCTATCTATCTATCTATCTATCTATCTATCTATCTATCCATCTATCTATCCATCTATCTCCTATCTATCTCCTATCTATCTATCCATCTATCTATCTTAGCTGGCTGTGTAAGTGGGATTGGTTTGTATTTAGCTATGTGCATGGGAATAGGTAGATGTATTGTTATGCCAGCTGTTCGGCCATAAACCTCCCCAGTAGTGTCACCATTGGAGGACACAGTTGTTGTTATTGCCCAAATGCATGTAGCTGTAATTGTACAACCACATTGTGCTTGATAAACATGTACAAGGCCTGGGAAACTTCCATTCATGGTCATCAGTGGTCTACATAGACATAGAAGCCCATCACCCCCCACCCAAACTTACTATAAAGGTCGGGGGTATGTAGCTTCTAGTCAGCCTCAGCTGGGACCATGGATGGAAGGTGCCCAGCACCCTGGTGGTCATCGAGCGAGATGGGTGTATATTAGTCCATAATATACAAAGGGGCTCCCCATTTCATTGTGGAAGGAACAACCATGCATCTGTCCCATCTGTAACTGCAGCTAAGTATAATTCTATGTAATAAATCTCTTATTTTTCTATAAATCTGTGTGGTTATGGCCTTCTCAGACTATTATCAAAAGCAACCGGTTACAGTGAAAAACACCTATTTGGCCATTTGGAGGGTGAAACCGGAAGCTGGGGGATTTGAACGCATATCAAATATTTATCGAATATTCGGGGGATATTCGTACGAATATTGAATATTCGAATATCTCACTATTTGATCGAATGTCTATTCGATTGAACAGTATTCGCTCATCACTATTGGTTAGGGTTGCAGTCTGCTCAGAAGAAATACTCCGAGTTCCTTAAGAAAAAGGTACAACCTAAACAATTCTTCCAGGGTCAGAGGGGGTTAGTTGAAGGAGGCAAACCGAATAGAATACTAGCTAATATTCTCTAAGACCAAAGAAATAGGCAAGATATAACTAGTATAAGGGGGAGGTAACGGGTAAGGTAGAGATAGAAAAGGAGTTTTTGAATTTCTTTACCTCATTATATAGATGGGGCAGTTCGGCCGGAGAGAGATTAATGAGTTCTCTGGATCTTCCAGCTCTCCGGGACTCTCGTGATGTGTTAGTGACTCTCGTGATGTGTTAGGGACTCTCGTGAGGTGTTAGTGACTCTCGTGATGTGTTAGTGACTCTCGTGATGTGTTAGTGACTCTCGTGATGTGTTAGTGACTCTCGTGATGTGTTAGTGACTCTCGTGATGTGTTAGTGACTCTCGTGATGTGTTAGTGACTCTCGTGATATGTTAGTGACTCTCGTGATGTGTTAGTGACTCTCGTGATGTGTTAGTGACTCTCGTGATGTGTTAGTGACTCTCGTGAGGTGTTAGTGACTCTCGTGATGTGTTAGTGACTCTCGTGATGTGTTAGTGACTCTCGTGAGGTGTTAGATCGTGACATCTCTTCTAAGGAGCTATTTCTGGTAATTCCTCCCCGGCACTGATGGTCTTCCTTTCCAGATTTACAGACATTTTTCTAGCTCTCTCCTTCCCATGCTGCTTGAGGTTTTTAATGAATCCTGTAAGAGAGGGAAACGTCCGGGATCCATGAGGGAAGCACAGATAAAAAAAGGAAAAGATCTGAAATGGGGTCATATCGTCCCATTTCTCTACACAGATGTTAAATTATTTGCCAAAATTATAGCCAGGATATTGACTGGTGTGATTGGAACCTTAATTGGCCCTGAGCAAGGGGGTTTTATTCCAGGTCGCACTGTACATGACAATGAGTATTCGCCAATATCCAACATGGGGTCCCGGGTTCCCGCTCCATCCTGTCCTTAGATGCCACTAAGGCGTTTGACAGGGTGGAGCGACTTTAGATAAGATGGGGCTAGGCCCTCGGTTGGTGGGTTGGATTCGTACCCTATATGATTCCCCCCTTGCGAGATTGTCTATTAATGGTCGCATGTCCGAATCTTTTCCTTTGAGCAGAGGTACCCGTCAGGGGTGTCCCCTCTCTCCTTTATGATTTGCTATTTATATTGAACCTCTGGCAGCATGGGTCCGGCAGCGCTCTGAATTTAGAGGCTTTGGGATGGAAGGAGCGGAAAGTAAAATCCTTTTATATGCGGATGATCTGTTATTGTTTGTAGTGGATCCTGTTAATACTATTCCCGGTATAATTACTTCACTGGAAGGATTTGGAGCCTTTTCAGGATTTGAGGTGAATTGGAGTAAATCATGTCTTTTACCTATAGATGAGGACAGTGGCGGATTAAATGTACCCTGGGCCCCGGGCTGTCCACCCAACCTGGGCCCCCCCCCGGTCAATCTGCCCACATTATAATCCGCTACTGCCCCCCCCCACCACTGTCCCCAATAAACACTGCCTGCCTCCCCTCCCTGCTGGCCCCAATAAACATAATGTTTGGTCCCTTGCTGCTACCCCCAGTAAGCATTGCCCACCCCACCTCCACTGCCCCCAATAAACATATTGCCACCTCACCTGGTCCCCTGATGTTGCCCCCCCAAGGTCACAGCAGCACAGAGGATGTCAGGAGAGGAGGGTGCTGATCTTATAGGAGAGGTCACAGCAGCACAGAGGATGTCAGGAGAGGAGGGTGCTGATCTTATAGGAGAGGTCACAGCAGCACAGAGGATGTCAGGAGAGGAGGGGGCTGATCTTATAGGGGAGGACACAGCAGCACAGAGGATGTCAGGAGAGGAGGGTGCTGATCTTATAGGAGAGGTCCGAGCAGCACAGAGGATGTCAGGAGAAGAGGGTGCTGATCTTATAGGAGAGGTCCGAGCAGCACAGAGGATGTCAGGAGAGGAGGGTGCTAATCCTATAGGAGATAGTCCCCCTTTATAGATGGTCCCCCTCTTTCACCCCTTATAGATGGTCCCCCTCTTTCCCCCTTATAGATGGTCCCCCTCTTTCCCCCTCTATAGATGGTCCCTCTCTTTCCCCCCTTATAGATGGTCCCTCTCTTTCCCCCCTTATAGATGGTCCCTCTCTTTTCCCCCTCTATAGATGGTCCCCCTCTCCCCCCTCCCTTATAGATGATCCCCCTCTCCCCCCTCCCTTATAGATGGTCTCCCTCTTTCCCCCTCTATAGATGGTCCCCCTCTTTCCCCCCTTTATAGATGGTCCCCCTCTTCCCCCCTCTATAGATGGTCCCCCTCTTTCCCCCTCTATACATGGTCCCCCTCTTTCCCCCTCTATAGATGGTCCCCCTCTTTCCCCCTCTATAGATGGTCCCCCCTCTTCTCCCCTTTACAGATGGTCCCCCTCTTTCCCCCTTTATAGATGGTCCCCCTCTTTCCCCCTCTATAGATGGTCCCCCTCTTTCCCCCTTTATAGATTGTCCCCCTCTTTCACCCCTTATAGATGGTCCCCCTCTCCCCTCTCCCTTATAGATGGCCCCCCTCTCCACCCTCCCTTATAGATTGTCCCCCTCTTTCACCCCTTATAGATGGTCCCCCTCTTTCCCCCCTTATAGATGGTCCCCCTCTTTCCCCTTTATAGATGGTCCCCCTCTTCCCCCCTCTATACATGGTCCCCCTCTTCCCCCCTCTATAGATGGTCCCCCTCTTTCCCCCCTTTATAGATGGTCCCCCTCTTCCCCCCTCTATACATGGTCCCCCTCTTCCCCCCTCTATACATGGTCCCCCTCTTCCCCCCTCTATAGATGGTCCCCCTCTTCCCCCCTCTATAGATGGTCCCCCTCTTCCCCCCCTTATAGATGGTCCCCCTCTTTCCCCCTCTATACATGGTCCCCCTCTTCCCCCCTCTATAGATGGTCCCCCTCTTCCCCCCCTTATAGATGGTCCCCCTCTTTCCCCCTCTATACATGGTCCCCCTCTTCCCCCCTCTATAGATGGTCCCCCTCTTTCCCCCTTTATAGCTGGTCCCCCTCTTTCCCCCCTTATAGATGGTCCCCCTCTTCCCCCCTCTATAGATGGTCCCCCTCTTCCCCCCCTTATAGATGGTCCCCCTCTTCCCCCCTCTATAGATGGTCCCCCTCTTCCCCCCCTTATAGATGGTCCCCCTCTTTCCCCCTCTATACATGGTCCCCCTCTTCCCCCCTCTATAGATGGTCCCCCTCTTCCCCCCTCTATAGATGGTCCCCCCTCTTTCCCCCCTTATAGATGGTCCCCCTCTTCCCCCCTCTATAGATGGTCCCCCTCTTCCCCCCTCTATAGATGGTCCCCCTCTTTCCCCCTTTATAGATGGTCCCCCTCTTCCCCCCTCTATAGATGGTCCCCCCTCTTTCCCCCTTTATAGATGGTCCCCCTCTTCCCCCCTCTATAGATGGTCCCCCTCTTCCCTCTCCCCCCTTATAGCTGGTCCCCCTCTTTCCCCCCTTATAGATGGCCCCCCTCTTTCCCCCCTTATAGATGGTCCCCCTCTTCCCCCCTCTATAGATGGTCCCCCTCTTCCCCCCTCTATAGATGGTCCCCCTCTTTCCCCCTTTATAGCTGGTCCCCCTCTTTCCCCCCTTATAGATGGCCCCCCTCTTCCCCCCTCTATAGATGGTCCCCCTCTTCCCCCTCTATAGATGGTCCCCCTCTTTCCCCCTCTATAGATGGTCCCCCTCTTTCCCCCTCTATAGATGGTCCCCCTCTTTCCCCCTCTATAGATGGTCCCCCCTCTTCTCCCCTTTACAGATGGTCCCCCCTCTTCCCCCCTCTATAGATGGTCCCCCTCTTTCCCCCTCTATAGATGGTCCCCCCTCTTCTTCCCTTTACAGATGGTCCCCCTCTTTCCCCCTTTATAGATGGTCCCCCTCTTTCCCCCTCTATAGATGGTCCCCCTCTTTCCCCCTCTATAGATGGTCCCCCTCTTTCCCCCTCTATAGATGGTCCCCCTCTTCCCCCCTCTATAGATGGTCCCCCCCTCTCCCCCCCCCCCCTTATAGATGGTCCCCCTCTTTCCCCTTTATAGATTGTCCCCCTCTTTCCCCCCTTATAGATGGTCCCCCTCTTCCCCCCTTATAGATGGTCCCCCTCTTTCACCCCTTATAGATGGTGCCTCTCTTTCCCCCTTTACAGATGGTCCCCTCTCCCCCTCCCTTATAGATGGTCCCCCTCTCCCCCCTCCCTTATAGATGGTCCCCCTCTTCACCCTCCCTTATAGATGGTCCCCCCTCTTTCCCCCCTTATTGATGGTCCCCCTCTGCCCCCCCATATAGATGGTCCCCCTCTCCCTTATAGATGGTCCCTCTCTCCCCCTCCCTTTATAGATGGTCCCCCTCTTTCCCCCCTTTATAGATGGTCCCCCTCTTTCCCCCCTTTATAGATGGTCCCCCCTCTTTCCCCCCTTATTGATGGTCCCCCTCTTTCCCCCTCTATAGATGGTCCCCCTCTTTCCCCCCTTATAGATGGTCCCCCCTCTTTCCCCCTTATTGATGGTCCCCCTCTTTCCCCCTCTTTCCCCCTCTATAGATGGTCCCCCTCTCCCTTATAGATGCTCCCCCTCTTTCCCCTTTATAGATGGTCCCCCTCTTTCCCCCTTATTGATGGTCCCCCTCTGCCCCCCCATATAGATGGTCCCCCTCTTTCCCCCCTTTATAGATGGTCCCTCTTTCCCCCTCTCCCTTATAGATGGTCCCTCTCTCCCCCTCCCTTTATAGATGGTCCCCCTCTTTCCCCCTTTATAGATGGTCCCCCTCTTTCCCCCCTTTATAGATGGTCCCCCTCTTCTCCCCTTTATAGATGCCCCCCCCCAGTCAGTAAATAACACAAAAATAACAAAATACAATTCACCTACCCTGCGTTCCCCCGTTGATCCTCTCTCCTTCTGCAGTCTCCGGCTGATGCGCGGCTGCCGGGGGTGTCCGGTCCTCTCCCCGGCAGCGCGCGCATCACACAGCTCTGAGTGCCGCCTGGGCCCTGACTTCCGGTACGTGCGCTCCCAGTACCGGAAGTCAGGGCCCCAGGCGGCACTAGGAGCTGTGTGATGCGCGCGCTGCCGGGGAGAGGACGGGACACCCCCGGCAGCTGTGCATTAGCCGGAAACTCTTGTGACCGCAAGCGAAACAATGCTTGCGGTCACAGGAGTGCAGTGGCGAGGGGAAGGGGGCCTCCCGGGCGGCATTATAATGTGGGCGGCGTGGCATGGGCCCCCCCGGAGCCTCGGGCGGCCGCCCAAACCGCCCACATTATAATCCGCCACTGGATGAGGAGATTGGCGCCCCTATAGGAGAATTGCGTATTTTAAAAATGTCAGACCCCCTTGAGTACTTGAGTATCAAGCTTACCTCTAAAGGAGGCTCCTATATGACCGCCAATCTGATTCCTTTTATGAATGCATTGAATAATCGAATTGACATTTGGAAAAAGCTTCCATTGACCATGGCTGACTGGATTGCCATAATATGAATGGTTGTCCTCCCTCAGCTCTTATTTTATTTTGGCTCTTCTCCCATCTGGATTGGCGATAGGTGGATTAAAAAAATAGAAATATTGCTTGGTGGTCTTATTTGGGGAAGGAAACGGGTTCGCCTGAAATATTCGGTATTTAGCACTCACAAAGAGGAAGGAGGTTATTCTCTGCCCGATATTAGGAGGTACTTTTTGTCTTGTCACTTAGCACGGATCACACGGGGTGGAGAGGACACCTTTTTTCAATATTGGGTTAGACACTTTTAATTTGACGATCTTTTTGGATTATTGGAGTCAGGTAATCTGGGCTCAGTTCGAACTGACCTGACATTATGTCACTTGGCAAATAGGGTATGGGAGGAGACTAGAAGATTAGCACTAGATAAGGGGTATTTGAGTTGCACCCCAATCTGGGGGAATGTAAACCTCCCAGAATTTGGGAAAATTCACAACAATCAATTTTGGATTAATAGAAAACTTTTGTATTTGTCGCAGCTATTTTTGAATGGGGAAATTCGTCATTTTGATGATCTTAGGAAGGATTTCGCACTGGATGGGAAGCACAAGTTTTTTTATGTTCAGCTCTCTCACGCGGCTGGCTGGAATTTTTTAGGCCCACTAAGAGTAAGGTACTATTAGGGTTGCAAGGTATGGGATCCAATACCAAGAAAAGTTTATCTTTTATTTATAGGTAAATAACACTAAATTCACAATCTGAACATGGGCACAGATTTGCTTACTGATCCAGATGGGAAAAGGAGCTAGGCCGTCTGAGCGAGGACACCTGGAGCAATATAATGAGTAATGTACAAAAGGTTTCACTCTCAGAGGGTCACAGGTTGGTTCAATTTAGGATTTTGCATGCATCATACTATTCCCCATTACTGCTTTCTCGTATGGGAGGAAGAAATGATTCCTCTTGTCCGAGATGCCAGGAGGAACGTGCGGGCCGGGGTCATATGTTTTGGGGGTGCCGCGCTCTAGGCAAATACTGGGAGGGGATTTTTCATTTCTTGGAGACGAAGTTTAACTGTACTATATCTTTCGTTCCCCAGAGATAGCAGTATTAGGAGATTCACCTAATGATGATATTATAAGAGGGCTGATTATTAAATGTTTGTTTTACACTAGACTAGTTATTCTAAGGCACTGGAGAGCCCCAGGGCCCCAACGTCTACTGAATGGGAAAACCTGAGAAACCAACTTTATCAATATGAAAGGATTTGGTATTCTGGAAAGGGACCTAGAGGGAGGGGGGGGATCCAACGTCTTTGGAAAAATGGCAAGTGACACCTGATATATAAACATTGTTTAATTATTTTGAAGAAAAATAAAATGATGGGAAGGAGAATTTGTTTATTTTTTTCTCTCTCTCCTCTCGGAAGGGCAGCCACGCCTGGGGATGGGGGTAGGGGTGGGGAGGACGGGGTTGGGGATAAGAGAAGGTATACAATGTGTCCATTTTTTCTGTGAAAATGATTAGGGCGATTGCCCTTTAAGTTATAAATAGAGTATTTGTTTTTGCTATATAACTATGCTTGTGCCAAGGGATCTGGATACTGATACTGTTGTGGGTTTGATAAATTTTTGGGCCATAACAGTTATTGGTACTTGTATTTGGAATGTTCACGCTGTTCGAGTGTCAGGGCAGGTGGGCACAAACAGACAAGACAGTGGGCCCTGGATCTGAATCCCGCCCACTGACCCTACCTATTTGCCTCAGTCGACCCTAGGCGGTCGCGGACAACCACAAAGGCGTTCCCTTCACTATGTATGTGAACACACAGAACAATACAGACAGACAAAACACAATAAGAATAGTGGAACAAGCCAGGTCAAATCACACGGGCAACGCGGTACAAAATCAGTGAGACAAAGGATAGTCAAAAGGTCAGACAGAGGTCAGGAAAACGAGTAAGTCAGGCAGGAAGGAGTTAGGACGGTGTTCGCAGGAGTAGACAAGGGGGAGCTGGGACCAGAAGAGAACCTAGTAACCAGCACTGGAAGGTGATACTGACCAACGGCTGATTGGTCCGGCCTCCTCAATCCAAATACACTGCAGCTGGTGCACTGCAGGCTGAGCGGCAGGGAGATCTGTCACTCAGCTGCTTGGCCGGGTGGATCTGACTGACGCGAGACCCGCGGCTCCCTTGGTTGCTAGGGACGCCGTCGGTTCTCCGTGACGTCACCCGGCCTCGGCGAGGAGGGTGGCACTGCGCTCCGGCTGGGACAGACGCCGCTGGATCGCAGTCAGGTAAGTTGCTGACATAGAGTTTGTATTTGTACTTGAATTTCTTTTGTAAAATATTTTTGTTTCTTTTTTATAAAATTGTAAAAATAAAGATTTGAATTAAAAAAAAAAAAAAGCCCTCCCCCTTAACCTTCCAAGATATCGCAACTCCAAGCTAATTTTAAATAGAGATGGTCGCTCCCAACCCTTAAATATCTGGCCATTAAACTAACTCCCTCATATGACACCTTATATGCTGCCAATTTTCCCCATTTGTTTAAGGAAGTTAGAACCCTCCTGGGAAAATGGACTTCCCAATATATCTCTCTCCTGGGTCGCATTGCATCAGTGAAAATGACTATTCTCCCAAAACTCCTTTATTACTTTGAGACTCTCCCAGTCCGAGTATCCCTGAGTGAATTGCGAGCTCTCCAAGGTGCAATTTTCTGCTTCATATGAACTAAGAAGCGCCATAGGATCCCGAAATCGGTGATGATGTGCAGTAAGGCCCAGGGGGGGCCTATCGACCCCTAACATCCTCCACTATTACTAGGCTCAGTGGCGTAGCTACCATAGAGGCAGGGAAGGCGGTTGCTATGGGGCCCTGGAGGGAGGAGGCCCAGGGAAGATAAGAGCCTCCTTTTGCTTAACCCCCTATGTACTGCAGTGTGTAAGTGACCCAGTGTTCTCTTACATGCTGCAACACAAAGAAGGGTTAATATAAGCTCAAGACAATTAGCTCTCTGATAACCTCTGACCTCTGAGCTCCTGCAGAAGTCACGGGTTATCAGTGCAGGAGTAGCAGGAGAGAGCTAATTGTCTTCTGCATTAACCCTTTTTTGTGTTACAGCATGTAAGAGAAAATTGCGTCACATACACACTGCAGCAAATAAAGGGTTAAGCCAAAGGTAGTCTGCACCTATGTATATAACCATAAGGCTCCTAATAGGCTGTTATAGTTAAATACAGTGGATGGACAGAACAATCAGACATTTGCTTTCTCCTCTGCCAGTCACTGTTGTGGCTGCACGCGGGATTCTGCCTCTGGCCAGAAGAGGATTATTTTTTGCCACATCACCAAGTATGTATATATATATATATATATATATATATATATGGGAGGGGGGCCCCATACAGTTTTTTGCTACGGGGCCCCATGAATCCTAGCTACGCCCCTGACTGGGCTACCCACCTACACCAAATCTCGGGCTGGGCCACATCCTCTACATTTAAGCAGTGGGCGCTGATAGAAAAATTGTGGCTAGCTCCTATTCACCCGAACTCCTTTCTGTGGACCGCTACGCCTTTCCCTGCCCCTCCTCCCCCATGCTTGGACCGATCCTTTTTACTAGGCACATTTGGTCCATGTGCGCGTAAAAATTTAGTCTCCACTCCCGTGACTCTCCCCTAGTGTGCTTTGTACTAACGCCCTCTCTTACAATAGGCATGTCCCCTTTGATGGTGAGGCACTGGATTGGTAGGAAGCTATTCCAATTTGCTGATATAGTTGACCCTCTCACGTGGACCCTTTTGCTCTTTGAGAGATTAAGGGACAATTATGATCTACCTGGGTCGGAATACCTTTCTTATCTAGGTATCAGACATTTCATGCAGCCATCCTTTGGTTCCCTTACAGTTTCGAAACCAACGTCTTTTGAGCAGCTGATCCGGGCGGGTGGATCCACTAGAGGCCTAATTTCAGCTATCTATCAAATTCTGAACTCGCCTGTGGGGGACTCACTGGTTTGGCATAAATACATGGACAGATGGGAGGCCTCTCTGGGCAGGGAGATCCCTTCTGAGTTGTGGCAGGCGATATGGAGCAGGGCGGCTACTTCTTCTATTGTACAAATTACAAAGAGTCTCACTACAAGTTCATGATGTGTTGATCTCACACTCCCGAACTACTCCATAAACTAAATAGCTCTATCCCACAAGCTCTGTGGGCACCCTGTTCCATATTTTCTGGGAATGCCCCCTTATTACGGGTTATTGGTCGCGGGTGGCCACGTTATTCACTACTGTCCTGGATGTTCCGGTCCCTGTGGAGCCCCTGACCTTGCTGTTTAACCTTACACCTAAACGGTTAGGGGAGAAGTCCACCAAATTAATTAAGTCGCTCATTCCTCGAAACTGGAAGCGAACCTCCCCTCCGTCCTTCGAGGACTTGCTGGCTAGGGTGAAAGATGTTAGAGGACCAGAGTGACTTACTGCCTCACTAAACAATTGACTGGATCTGGGCCCCCCGGGAGGCGCTCTGGTCTACCTGTTTGACCGTCTAATCGTTGATCTGTTCTATCTATCCCTTTCCCCACTCTACCCTTTTGTTCCTTTCGTCCTGTGTGTCCTTGTGTTTTGTCTTTCTTTATGTTCTGCAACACTCATCCCTTCACATTTGTTGATATAAGCTGTTGGCAGTGTATATTTTGGTGATATCATACATTTGATTGCACTAATACTCTTGCCGCCGACTGACCTTGCTACGTAATGGTGCTTTATCTTTGCTCTTTTCATGAAGCTCTTTACCCCTTGTCTGTATTGTTTATACACAAAACTGTTAATAAAAATTACATTGATAAAAAAAAAAAAATTGGAATGCTTTTACTGATCCTTGCAATTCCAAGATTGTATTTTTGTGACATATTCTACTTTATGTTAGGGGTAAATTTGGGTCGATACCTTTAGCATTTTTTTGTGAAAAATTCCAAAATGTTGGGAAAAATGAAAATAAATTGCATTTCTCTATATTTGAAAGCATCTGCTCATAGGGAAGCAAGTTGTACCACATAAATTATGAATTTATTCGTATATAACATGTTTATTTATGTTCTCAGCATTTGGTGAACATGCTTTTACTTTTTTAGGATGTTAGAGGCTGTAAATGGTTAGTAGCAATTGTCAAAACTTTTGTGAAAATTTCAAACTCAGAATTTTTTAGTGACCAGTTAATTTTTGGAGAATATTTTAGAGGCCTTTATACTAAAAACCCTCAATTCACCCCATTTTGAAATCTTCACCCTTTCAAGTGTTCAAATTCACATTCATACAGTTTTTTAACCCTTTAGGCACTTCAGAGAAATAACTGCAAAGTAAGTGTAAAAATTAAAGTTTTCTATTTTTTTGCTGAGATTTCAATTCAGTCCTACTTCTTTCATACCACTCAGCTATAAACCATAAGATGCAAAAAACCCAATGTATTCCCGATTCTGCATTTTATACAAATACCTCATTGGTGCACATAAAGTGTTGTGCGGGTGCACAACAGGGCTCAGAAGAGAAGGGGCACCTCTTGGCTTTTGGAGAGTGAATTTAGCTGCAATGAATAATGGAGGCCATGCTGCAATTACATAGTCCCCCTAGTGCCTAGATAGTGGAAACCCCACAAGAGACCCCATTTTGAATACTACACCCCTTAAGGAATGTAACAAAGGGTACAGTGAGCATTTGGACCACACAGGTTTTTTACAGTGTTTGGCAAAAATGGGGCATAACAATGAAAAATTTAATTTTTCACACTTATGCATTGTTGAACCCCAACATTTTTTTATTTAAAATAGCTTTAAAGGGGTAGTGCGGCGCTAAACAATTATTCACTAAATAACACACATTACAAAGTTATACAACTTTGTAATGTATGTTATGTTAGTGAATGGCCCCCTTTCCCGTGTTTCCCCCCACCCACACCAGACCCGGAAGTGTAGTGCTCTATACATACCTGCCTCTTGTCGACCCCCGTCCGCCATCTTGTGCCAATGATGTCATCTTTGGACGGCCGAACCGCTCTGACCTTCCCTAGTGCCGGCCGCACTCTGCCGTGTCATCAGCTGCTCAGACGCGATTGGCTGAGCATAACTGTGCTCAGCCAATCGCGGCTGAGCAGCTGATGACACGGCAGAGTGCGGCCGGCACTAGGGACGGTCAGAGCGGTTCGGCCGTCCGAAGATGACATCATGGCACAAGATGGCGGACGGGGGTCGGCTAGAGGCAGGTATGTATAGAGCACTACACTTCGGGGTCTAGCGTGGGTGGGGGGAAACACGGGAAAGGGGGCCATTCACTAACATAACATACATTACAAAGTTGTATAACTTTGTAATGTGTGTTATTTAGTGAATAATTGTTTAGCGCCGCACTACCCCTTTAAGGCGAAAAGGCCCCCCAATATTTTTAATGCAATTTCTCCTGAATCCAGAAATAACCTATATGTGGACATAAAGGGCCACATGTATCATCCGGCGGACGGATGATTTTTGGCGGAAAGTGCCGATTTGCGTATTATTTTATACGCAAATGGCCGATTTGCGAATAAAATAATCGCAAATCGGCACTTTCCGCCGAGTACGCCAGGGGGCGGAAAGGGGGCGGAAAGTAGGCGGGAAGTGGGCGGAACGGAGGGCGCGGACTCAGAGTCCGCGCGATTTATCATCCGTTCCGCCCAATTCTACGCCGAAAACCTACTCCAGTACTCAGCTGGCGTAGGTTTTCGGCGGTGCGCACCGGCGCGCACAGGATTTATGTACAGGCAGTCCGCCTCTACATAAATCTCCGTACCGCCGGAGCTGCGGGGGCATTTTTAAGTCCGGCGTAAAAAACGCCGGACTTAATAAATGCCTCCCAAAGTGTTGTGCAGGCGCACAACAGGGCTCAAAAGAGAAGGAGCATTTGGTAATGTATTATGTATTCATCTAGGGATATAATGAGATTTTTAGTTTTGTTTCAGAGTTATTTTTTAAATGTCCAATTTTAAATAGGGATAAAAGCCCAGAATGATTAAGGGATGAGTGTGAGGCCACACTGTGGATGGATGTGGGCTCGCTGGGGGGGGTTCTAATCCAGGGATGTATGAAAGATGCGAAAGCACTGAGCCCAGGTTTAGATGGGCACGTGTCGCATTGGTATATGGTATCCCTGCGGATACCCTTTTTGAAGCAGACACAGCACCTTTTTTGTTCCCTGTGAAAGTGCTGCCCAGGAATTATTTGGCCATATGTTCCATGGTAGCCAGCCTTCCTGTAGAGTACAAAGGAATTATACAGTGCCATCTGGACAAGGTTCCCGGACAATTTCTTGTACCAGATTCTGCTCTGATGCATGGCACTATATGGTTTCTAAATTTGATTATTCAGATCAACCCCACCCCTAATTTAATTGTATGCCGATATGCATACAGGGGTCATCTTGGCTGAGGTGAAGCCAGGTCTGGGGACAGGGGTGCTGGCATCGTGAATAGATGTGAGCATGCACACATCTTTCTTCTCCCTGTATTTGAGACACAAGACCCCATCATGAAGCAATGCCCTGCTCGCTCCAATTGTCAGGTGTTGGTTGATGAGGGTCTTTGGGAGATGCTTTTGATTTTTTAGCACTTTCCTACATGCCACTGTTTTTTGTTTTTTTTCTAAGAGACATTTGAACAGGGGTACACTTGTGTATCAATTGTCTAAATACAAGTGGTACCCCTGATCAAACAATGGATGCAGGAGGTTCCAGCCAATCTTCCCACTGGTGGAAATAAAGAAAGGACAGCCAGGGGGTTTAATGTGACTGTCCTTCCCCCTCATACACCCGAAAAGCGTACACATAGGCGGTATTGGACTCACATAGCTTGTACAGCTTGAGTCCGTACCGAATACGCTTATTGGGCAAGTATTGGCCCAACTTTACCCTGCCCTTAAAGCTCACCAACGACCAATCTCCTTTTTTGGGGTGTATAAACTGGAGAAATTCAGGGCCAAAATATTAATGACCCGCCTGATTTTTTTTAGCCAATCAAATCTGGGGTCTTCCTGGGGGGGAATAGGAGTTGTCCGAAAAATGTAAAAATTACTGAAGGGCCTCAAATCTGGGTCTGGTCATATTGTTTCGATATAATAGACAGTGATATAAAACATCTGTCGACCAGTATGATCTCACTTCTGTTTTTTTGTTGAGACCCATAATGAGGACCAACCCCCAGTATTTTAGAAATTCGGCACAATTGGTGGGGTGTCATCTGTTGAGCTGGGCCAGGAAGGAATTATGGTGGGCCGCAATAAATTGTTTGGCGTATAAATTTGTTTGCTCCACCATTAACTGGAGCAAATCTGCCGAAAAAATAATTGGAAAAAATCTAATTCAGACCCTCTGTCTGAGCGTGCACTCCTGCTGTAGCAGTAAATGCAGGGATTTGGGGGTGTAGTTTGTGGGGGTGACCAGTCTGTAATTGGTTTAAGGTGAGGATCCCGGGCCACAAGTCTCCTTCGTTGGCGAGGAGGTTCCTCATTGTCACTAAGAGAGGAGGAGGAGGAGAGAAGATAATCCAAATCTTCTTAGCGTTTCTGAATCAGACGCGATCATGGCATACGCCTCCTCAGCACTATAAACTCTCACTGCCATAGCTGTATGTACAGGTGTCTCAAACCACAAAAAAAGAAGTACATTTTTTTTTTTTTTAACTTTTTTAACAGAACAAGTTCTGACGCACAGACACTAAAAGCGTGAGGCTGACACTGATACACTAACGGACGCTGAGTGACACTAACGGACGCTGAGTGAAACTTACTAGCTGACACTGCCGCTCACTAGTGGACACTGACACCACAGATTGATAGAAAGCCGTCACTGAGAGATAACAAGGGAGATGGTATTTAGGATTAGATTTTGTGTAAAATGTGTTTTTTCACTTTTTTTTGCCTCAAATTCACAAAAAAAAATTTGCACTAAAACACACAAAAGTGTTAGACTGACGTTAACACTGATACACTAAAACTGATATACCGGACGCTGACTACTGCTTACTAACGGACGCTAGAAAGACAGAGAGCACCGGCGTTATACTGTATTGAAACTGTATAATAAAAAGGCACATAAGATGCCGTTCACCTATGGCGGACGAGCTCCGAGCCCGACACCGCCTTGCGCAGATTAGTAGAAGCCGTCTGCAGCCCGTTCTGGAGCTCCGGATAACCGGTAGAAGAATGCAGATTGGAGATTGCTGCCGGAGGTCCCGACAAGCAGAGTGACCAGGAATATCAGGACGCTGACTTACGCTTACTAACGGACGCTGACTGACGCTTACTAACGGACACTGACTGACGCTTACTAACGGACACTGACTGACGCTTACTAACGGACACTGACTGACGCTTACTAACGGACACTGACTGACGCTTACTAACGGACACTGAATGACGCTTACTAACAGACGCTGAGCAACACTAAAGGAAGCTGACTGAAACTTACTAGCTGACACTGACGCTCACTAATGGACGCTAACAACACCGCAGATTGACAGAAAGCTATCTAAGATCTCCCTTATCACTGAGAGATCACAAGGGAGAGGATATTTAGGATGAGATTTTGTGCAAAATGTGGGGTGGGGGTGTCACAAATTAACACAAATTTTACACTAAAACACACAATTGACTGTTACAGATTTACAACCGACACAAAGAGACGCTAAAAGCGTTAGACTGACGCTAACACTGATACACTAAAACTGACACTGACTGACACTTGGTAACAGAACCTGAATGACACTAACGGATGCTCACTGGCGCTTACTAACGGACGCTGATTGATGCTTATAACGGACGCTGACTCTTATCAATGGACACTGACTGACTCTTAGTAACAGAAGCTGACTGACAGTTTGGGACGCAGATTAACTAAAGGACACTGACACTTAGTCAGCGTCCATTACTAAGTGTCAGTCAGCGTCCATTACTAAGTGTCAGTCAGCGTCCATTACTAAGTGTCAGTCAGCGTCCATTACTAAGTGTCAGTCAGCGTCCGTTACTAAGTGTCAGTCAGCGTCCGTTACTAAGTGTCAGTCAGCGTCCGTTACTAAGTGTCAGTCAGCGTCCGTTACTAAGTGTCAGTCAGCGTCCGTTACTAAGTGTCAGTCAGCGTCCCTTACTAAGTGTCAGTCAGCGTCCGTTACTAAGTGTCAGTCAGCGTCCGTTACTAAGTGTCAGTCAGCGTCCGTTACTAAGTGTCAGTCAGCGTCCATTACTAAGTGTCAGTCAGCGTCCATTACTAAGTGTCAGTCAGCGTCCGTTACTAAGTGTCAGTCAGCGTCCATTACTAAGTGTCAGTCAGCGTCCGTTACTAAGTGTCAGTCAGCGTCCGTTACTAAGTGTCAGTCAGCGTCCGTTACTAAGTGTCAGTCAGCGTCCGTTACTAAGTGTCAGTCAGCGTCCGTTACTAAGTGTCAGTCAGCGTCCATTACTAAGTGTCAGTCAGCGTCCGTTACTAAGTGTCAGTCAGCGTCCGTTACTAAGTGTCAGTCAGCGTCCGTTACTAAGTGTCAGTCAGAATCCGTTACTAAGTGTCAGTCAGCGTCCGTTACTAAGTGTCAGTCAGCGTCCGTTACTAAGTGTCAGTCAGCGTCCGTTACGAAGTGTCAGTCAGCGTCCGTTACGAAGTGTCAGTCAGCGTCCGTTACTAAGTGTCAGTCAGCGTCCGTTACTAAGTGTCAGTCAGCGTCCGTTACTAAGTGTCAGTCAGCGTCCGTTACTAAGTGTCAGTCAGAATCCGTTACTAAGTGTCAGTCAGCGTCCATTACTAAGTGTCAGTCAGCGTCCGTTACTAAGTGTCAGTCAGCGTCCGTTACGAAGTGTAAGTCAGCGTCCGTTACTAAGTGTCAGTCAGCGTCCGTTACTAAGTGTCAGTCAGCGTCCGTTACTAAGTGTCAGTCAGCGTCCATTACTAAGTGTCAGTCAGCGTCCGTTACTAAGTGTCAGTCAGCGTCCGTTACTAAGTGTCAGTCAGCGTCCGTTACGAAGTGTAAGTCAGCGTCCGTTACTAAGTGTCAGTCAGCGTCCGTTACTAAGTGTCAGTCAGCGTCCGTTACTAAGTGTCAGTCAGCGTCCGTTACTAAGTGTCAGTCAGCGTCCATTACTAAGTGTCAGTCAGCGTCCGTTACTAAGTGTCAGTCAGCGTCCGTTACTAAGTGTCAGTCAGAATCCGTTACTAAGTGTCAGTCAGCGTCCATTACTAAGTGTCAGTCAGCGTCCGTTACTAAGTGTCAGTCAGCGTCCGTTACTAAGTGTCAGTCAGAATCCGTTACTAAGTGTCAGTCAGCGTCCGTTACTAAGTGTCAGTCAGAATCCGTTACTAAGTGTCAGTCAGCGTCCATTACTAAGTGTCAGTCAGCGTCCGTTACTAAGTGTCAGTCAGCGTCCGTTACTAAGTGTCAGTCAGAATCCGTTACTAAGTGTCAGTCAGCGTCCGTTACAAAGTGTCAGCGTCCGTTACTAAGTGTCAGTCAGCGTCCGTTAGCGTCAGTCAGCATCATTTACTGACACTTAGTAACGGACGCTGACTAAAAGGACGGATTCACAGAAAGCTAACTTAGATCTCTCTTATCACTGGGAGATCACAGGGGAGGGGGTAACTTAGATCTCTCTTATCACTGGGAGATCACAGGGGAGGGGGTAACTTAGATCTCCCTTATCACTGGGAGATCACAGGGGAGGGGGTAACTTAGATCTCCCTTATCACTGGGAGATCACAGGGGAGGGGGTAACTTAGATCTCCCTTATCACTGGGAGATCACTGGGGAGGGGGTATTTGGGAATATAGTGAGTGTTTTTTATTTTACTTTTTATACTACAGGATGCAGGCTCTAATCTAATCACAAAGATTTTACCTACTGCATCCAGGCATTTGCCCTCCCCCTGTTACCATGAGACACTGTGATTGGCAGCTCTGATCACAGAGCTGCCAATCACAGTGCAGATAAGCATGGACCAGCGTCATTGGACAGACACTGGTCACATGCTGATAATGGAGGGGACCATCTCCAGATCCCAGAGCTCACAGTGAGGACCGGGACCGGGGGTGTTGTGCAGCACTGAACACATGCTGGCAGCAGTGGATCTGTATAGTTCCACAGTTGCCAGCTGTCTAACACTGCTGCAGGAGGGCTTGGGGAGGGGCAGAGTTCTCTGTGTCACCTGCCCTCAAAGTGAGTACCGGGAACGGGGATCTGGAAAACCATTTATACAGGCTGGCAGCGGTGGATCGGCAGGATGGCAGGGGAGGGACCTCTGACCCGTCATCCCCCTGTATCCCGGAAGGCAGCGGATACTGGGACCGGGGGTTTACAATGGTATCTGTGGATCGTTACCGATCCACAGATGTCGGAAATCACGGTGCTGGACCCCTAAAGGGCGTCAAGCACCAGTTACACTAAACTGTCAGCTATCAGCTGACAGTTTAGCGGCGGCTCCCGGTCACTGTTTGTAACCTCCTGCCAGGACATACAATAACTGCTTGGTGCGGCTAGGGGTTAATTAAACATAAATAAAAACAATGTGTTCTTCAACCTAAAGGAATAAGGAAAGAAAATTAGCACTCCCAACTCGGAGCAGCAGTGCCAAAAAATAAGATTAGAATGGAGTTTAAGGCCCTTGAGGTGAGCCCTCCAAAAATCGATTTTAATTTTTTTAAAATTTTGATTTGATTTAAAATTTTATTTGAATTTGATTTAACTTGAAATTGAAGATTAAAAAAACAGCCAATAGAGAGGCCTCCAACGGCTTCTGCCTTCTGGAACAGCTACAAAATACAACAAAGGCAGAAGACACAAATCAAGTGTGTATCCAGAAATAAAATGAGATGGACAACACAAGGATCCTCCTAATATAGCAAGATTCTGATTCAAAGGTGAAATGCCAAGTTTTTGCCCCACACTTTGATGCAGTTGTGCATGATCACACTTTTTGTTAAATTAATGTGTATTTAATTTTTTAGTAAACACATATAGGGTACAGACACTGGGAACAACCCTGCTGATTTTCTCAACTTTGAGCATCCTCTCATGTTCCTCTGCCGTCAGTGATTTCATCTGGTAGAGGAAATCCATTTCGGCCACCCACTCGGAAACAGAGGGAGGGGTCACCGACTTCCAGTGTCTATGAATCACGACGCGTGCAGCTGTTAAGAAATAGCACAGCAGGGGGGCATGCCCGGAAGCGGATGAGAGCGGTCGCATAGGCACAGAGCTCAGCTAAGCGGTTTACACGCTACATAACGGCAACCCAATTACCCAGAATGCGCACTAGGGGACCCTTGAAGGCTATGGAGGAGCACTCAGCCCCTAACACCCGTCCACCGGGCACTCTGGACTCTTTTCTTGCATCTGCACCACAGGCTGCCACATCCAAGATGGCACTGACCCCCGGGAGGAGAGCGCGGAGAGCCTCTGATCCTGGCTCCCCGCTCCTGCTGCAGCATGCGACACCTGCAGTGAAGAAGAGACAGATGACTGGATCTCTGCATCACCAGGTACAGGTCACATGACCCAGGACCTGCCACTGGGCCCCCACACAGACCAGCAGGCCCCTACTCATACTATGCCCCAGGGAGTAGCACAGACACCACCTACCGCCCCTAAACCACAGTGGCAGCCTCAGAAGGCCACATTCCCTGCAACTACCGCGCCAGGGTCCATCCAGGCCCCTCCAGCACAGAATGATTAAGGGTCAGATTTCCACATGACCTAGTCGCCCCAACGCGACAATATGGACTGGTGGTCCTCACAATCCTCTGTATCAGACAGAGATGAACATGTGGGCCCTTCAGATATGAACTGGTCCCGCTTCCTACAGAACATTCCGACTAAGAAGGACTTTTGCTCACTAATCACAGAGGTCAGGGAGGCCTATTAGTCTGAAATAGCTATGGTAAGAGAAGACCTCCACTCCATGACACAGCGCATAGAGACTTACAGTCCATTTTCAGTGCACAACATCAGGCCCTGTGTGAATGCCAACGACACCTAGAGGATCTCGACAATAGAGGGCATAGGCATAACATTAGAGTCCATGATCTGCGTGAACAGTATTGTGATTCAGACCTGAAGTTGATCTTAGAGACACTCTAACAAAATCCTGAGGGCACCTTGTGACCATAAAGTTCAGCTGGACCAGACCCATAGGGCCCTGAGAACGAAAGACGCTTTTCCCCTCCCACGAGACGTGATCTGCTGTGTAACATAGTAAATAAGGTTGAAAGACGACAAGAGTCCATCAGGTTCAACCTAGGGAAACCCTACTGTGTTGATCCAGGGAAGGCAAAAACCCCTATGAGGCAGACGACAATTGCCCCACCACAGGGAGAAAACTCCCCCCCCACCCCGACTCCAATGGCGACCAGAATAATCCCTGGATCAACGTATCACCGGAAATCTTGTTCAAGAAAAGCATCCGGGCCTCCCTTGAACTTATTTACTGAATCAGCCATGACAACATCATGTGGCAGAGAGTTCCACAGTCTTACCGCTCGTACAGTAAAGAACCCGCGTCGATGCTGATGATAAAATCTTCTTTCCTCTAGACGTAGAGGACGCCCCCTTGTCATGGTTACAGACCTAGGAGTAAGGAGACCCCTACAAAGATCTCTGTACTGTCCAGTCATATATTTGTACATAGTGATCAGATCGCCCCTAAGACGTCTTTTTTCTAGCGTAAATAACCCCAAGCGTGACAACCTGTCCTGGTACTGTAACCCACCCATTCCCTTAATGACCTTTGTTGCCCTCCTCTGCACCCGCTCCAGGTCAGCTGTGTCCTTCTTATATACCGGTGCCCAGTGCTGTATACAGTATTCCATGTGTGGTCTGACCAGTGGTTTATATAGAGGTGACACTATGTTCTCATCTTTAGCATCTATACCTCTTTTGATGCACCCCATTATTTTATTAGCCTTGGCAGCTGCTGCCTGGCACTGATCACTAAAGTTGAGTTTACTGTCCACCAATACCCCCAGGTCCTTTTCGGAAGTAGTTTTACCCAGTGTTTTACTATTTAGCACATAACTGTACTTATTATTTCTATGGCCCAAGTGCATAACCTTACATTTATCCACATTAAACTTCATTTGCCATTTCACTGCCCAAGCCTCCAGCTTCTCCAAATCCCTCTGTAATATAATATTATCCTCCTCTGTACTGATTACTTTACCCAGTTTAGTATCATCTGCAAAAATGGAGATTCTGCTCTGTAGCCCCTCTACAAGATCATTAATAAAAATATTAAAAAGAAGTGGACCCAACACTGACCCCTGTGGTACCCCACTAGTAACTAAAACCCAATCTGAATATGTTCCATCAATGACCACCGTCTGTTTTCTATCACACAACCAGTTACTTACCCATTTGCATACGTTTTCCCCGAGTCCCAGCATCCTCATTTTGTAGACCGACATTTCATGCGGCACAGTATCAAATGCCTTTGAAAAGTCCAGATACACAACGTCCACAGCCTCCCCCAGATACACAACGTCCACAGCCTCCCCCAGGTCTAGTCTATAACTTACCTCTTCATAGAAGCCGAGCAGATTAGTCTGACAGGATCGATCCCTCATAAATCCATGCTGGTGCTGCGTCATAAGATTATTTTCATTAAGATACCCCAGTATAGCATCTCATATATATATACTCCAGTATAGCATCTCTTACAAACCCCTCAAATACTTTACATACTATAGATGTTAGACTTACAGGCCTGTAGTTTCCAGGATCACTCTTTGACCCCTTCTTAAATATTGGTACCACATTAGCTATGCGCCAGTCCTGTGGAACAATCCCTGTCGTAATAGAATCTTTAAATATTAGGAATATCTGTCTGTCTAACACAGTACATAATTCCTGCACTACTCTAGGATGGATACCTTCTGGGCCCGGTGACTTATGGATTTTAATGTTTTTAAGGCGTTTCCCCACTTCTTGTTGCGTTAGGCAGGTGAGATTTATGGGAGGACTTACATTATCCCTAGTCATGTCCTCTGTTATGGGATTCTCCTCTGTGAATACAGTAGAGAAGAATGTATTTAGTAGATTGGCCTTTTCCTCTTCCCCCTCCACCATTACACCCAGATTATTTTTGAGGGGACCAACATTTTCAGTTTTAAGTCTTTTGTTATTTATATAGGTGAAGAACATTTTGGGAATCGTTTTACTTTCTGTGGCTATCCTTCTTTCTGTTGCTATTTTTGCTTCTTTTATTTGCTTTTTACACATCCTATTCTTCTGTCTATAATTGCTCAATGCTTCCCCACCACCTTCTTGTTTTAGTTGTCTGAATGCTTGTTTGTTATCACTTATTGCACCCCTTACAGCTAAAGTTACCACATTGGATTTCTCTTATTTCTACTACTTTTATTCCCATATGGTACAGTATGTGTCCTTCACACCATTTACCCAGGATGCTCTTAAATATGTCCCATTTCTCTTGAGTACTTTTATTTCTGAAGGCAGTGTCCCAGTCTATGTTCCCAAGGTCCTCTCTTAGTTTTTGGAAATTAGCCTTCCTGAAATTTAATGTTTTTTTGTAGCCCCTCTACTAATCAGTTTATTGAAGGATAATTGAAAACTTACTATGTTATGGTCACTATTACCTAGGTGACCCCCCACCTCTATTTTTGATATTCTGTCTGGTCTATTGGTTAAGATCAGGTCCAGGAGTGCCCCCCCTCTTGTTGGTTCCTGTACTAGTTGGGAAAGGTAATTATCTTTTACTATTTCCAGTATCCGCTTCCCTTCCTGGAGCTGCAGGTTTCTGCTTTCCAGTATATTATGGGGGACTTTAACTACCCAAATATAATTATGCAAAAAAGGGGTCCGTGGAGCCTCAGTTACGAGTCTCAAAACACGGGAATAGCCAGATATCCCTCTCTCCAGAGAAGGAAGTCCATTGCCCCAGTAGCCAGAATCCTGCTCCACACTGATGAGGGGCAAATACCCCGAAACTGCAGTCTGTGGATGGATGCCTAGCCTTGGTAATCCTTGTCTTATGTCGTTATACTCGCCACAGAGTTAGACGTTGACTTACAGGGGCCACTCTGGGGTTTCCCTATTTAGGTCCCAAAGCTCGCAACAGAGTGAGGACCTGAGGGACTACGTATCAGGGTGGTTTGGTGCTCTCCCCACTAGGAGGCACCCCTTGGCAGTGGGCTTCCTTCTCTGGAGAGAGGGAGATCTGGCTATTCCCGTGTTTTGAGACTCGTAACTGAGGCTCCACGGACCCCTTTTTTGCATATTTAAATTTTGTATGGGACAATCAATGGAGACTCGTAAATGAGCACTCCATTGGAATTTTTCACTGTTCTCCCTGAGTTCAGTGATTGTTGTGTTTTGTTACCCAAATATAATGACTTCCCCCTGCTTCGCTGCCGTATCTATTTGTCTTATAAGAAGATTTTCTGACTCTTCCACTATACTTGGAGGTTTATAACTCACTCCTTTAAGAATTTTATTATTCTTCGTCCCTCCCCTTATTTCTACCCAAAGAGATTCCACATTATCATCACTTATATCCTCCCGCAGAATGGGCTTAAGGCAGGATATAACATATAGACAGACCCCTCCACCTTTCTTATTTTTACGGTCATTTCTGAATAGACTATAACCCTGGATATTAACCGCCCAGTCATAGGTCTCGTCCAGCCAGGTCTCGCTTATCCCCACTATATCATATTTCTCTTCAACCATTATGAGTTCTAATTCCTCAGCTTTATTAGTGAGGCTTCGAGCATTAGTATACATACATTTAATATGTTTGTCCATATTCCCTTTCCTCTTGTCACTAGTGACTGTTCTAACCCCTCCCGCCGCTCCACCCCCAGTTCCATAATCTAGGCCCAGCTCTCCGTCTACTCTGTTCTCACTTACTATATTGTAGTTGCCCTCCCCCCTGGTCCCTAGTTTAAACACTCCTCCAACCTCTTAGCCATCTTCTCCCCCAGCACGGCTGCCCCCTCCCTATTGAGATGCAGCCCGTCCCTACCGTAGAGCCTGTAACCGACCGAGAAGTCGGCCCAGTTCTCCACGAACCCAAACCCCTCTATCCTACACCAGCTCTTGAGCCACTTATTTACCTCCCTAATCTCCCGCTGTCTCTCAGGTGTGGCTCGTGGTACAGGTAATATTTCGGAGGATATCACCTTGGAGGTCCTAGTTTTAAGCTTCCTGCCCAAGTCCCTGAAATCGTTTTTAAGGACCCGCCCCCTGCCTCTAACTTTATCATTGGTGCCAATGTGCACCATGACTGCTGGGTCATCGCCAGCCCCTCCCAGTAATCTGTCAGCCCGATCCATGATGTGACGAACTCGAGCGCCAGGAAGGCAACACACCGATCGACGATCCCGTTCTTTGTGACAGATTGCCCTGTCTGTCCCCCTAATAATTGAGTCCCCCACTACCAGTACCTGCCTGGCCTGCCCTGAACTCCTGTTTCCCACCTTACTGGAGCAGACACCCCCCTGGCTGTCAGTGTCCTGCTGCAGCAATGCCCCCCTGAATCAACATCCCCCTCATCTGCCAATTTGGCAAACTTGTTGGGGTATGCCAGATCAGGACTGGCCTCCCTCACACTCTTCCCTCAACCCTGTTTTCTAACTGTGACCCAACTAGCTGCCTCTTCCTCCTGTACCTCCATACTATCACCCCTCCCCCATCTACTCCTTGGAGCGCTTGCTCAGTGAGCACCAGACCCCTTTCCAGTTTGCCAATGTATCTCAATTGTCGCAGCTGCTCATTTAGATCCAGGATCTGGGCTTCAAACCTGCAGCATGCACACATCTCCCACAATGGTATATACCCTCCCCCCCCCCCATACATCTCCCACAATGGTATATACCCTCCCCCCCCCCCATACATCTCCCACAATGGTATATACCCTCCCCCCCCCCCCATACATCTCCCACAATGGTATGCACCCTCGATCGGTTGATCAAGGATTGCATACATCGCACAAGATGTACATTGGGCCGCATTGTCAAACATGGCGCTCATTTTTATGAGGATATTATGTATAACTAAACAAAACAAAAACAACAAAAGCAAACAATGTGTTCAAAAGCAAGTAAACAATGTTTTCCTCTAAAACTCCCCGAATCTAAAGTCCCAGAATATTAAAGTCCCACACTTGAGACAAAAACACACTTCAGATCTAAAACTCACACGCTCCAAAACTCGCTCACAAATACAATATAAAAGCACTTAGCTGGGGGCGTGGCGAGCCGCTGAGGAGAATGGACGTGCAGTGAGGGAGCTCCTCAGCCACACAGCTGCAATACAGGGACCCAGACCCGCTATACCCGACCCAGCACCCCCAGCATATGTGGAGGGGCAAGAGGGGGACCCCCAGACATCGGCCGCCTCCAGCGGGACTGGATTCCGGGGCTCCGTCGGCGTCCCCGTACCTTACACGGGGCGCCGCTGCTAACACGCCGCGACCGCGGCCATCTTTTCCCGCCGCTCCGGAGGCCCGAGAATCACCTGGGAACCGGGGGCCTGGAGATCCGCTCCCATCCGCCGGCCTCTCCGCTGAGCTGCAGCCGCAGGTCGTTGTCTGCCCGGATCCTGGAGCCGAGCTGCCCTGCAGAGTCCTCTGTGCAGCCTGAGGAGGCCGCAGCGCCATCTTGTTTTCCGGAGCGCGCCTCTGGCCTCGTGGGTGAGTTAACCCCTTCCCTGGAGCCTGCCAGCAGCCAGAGGTTATCCCTGCCTCATCCCATCCCTGGCACTCTCCATCCCAGTGCCTTAGACCCCCATCATCCTCCATCTCCTCCCAGTGACCTTACAGCCAAATCTCACGGGCTCTTAAAGGGCCAGCAGCACATTTCTGCTTACATGATGGCGACCTCAAAACCGCCAAAAAAAGACAAAACTAAGGCTAGCAATAATAACCAAGAGGCCACCCTGCCCAGAACCTCTCAATCTGTTGCCCGATCTGGGGTCCCGCGTAATCCGGGGGGACGGCACTCTGACTCGGACTCTGAAGCTTCCCTACTGGGGCCTGCGTCCCCCAGGATGTTCGGGATATGCTTTCACAATTGCCTACGAAGAGTGACCTGCTCACCCTAATCACTGAAGTGAAAGATGCGTTCAGGGTTGAGATCGCTGCTGTCCGGAAGGACATTCAACACATTGCACTAAGGGTTGAAACCTTGGAGGATGACCACGACTCTACTCGGGCATACATTTCTAGCCTACACTCCACTGCCTCCTCACAAGCCTCTGCTTTGGATGATATGCAGCGCCACATTGAAGATCTCGACAACAGAGGCAGACGCAATAACATCAGGGTCAGGGGTCTCCCAGAGGCGACACAGGACAATGACCTCGAATCTACCCTGGAAGGCCTCTTCAATATGCTTCTGGGCGAGCCATCTACCCACAAAATTAAGTTCGATAGAGCTCACCGGGCCCTACGACCCAGGAACTCTTCCGGTCCACCCAGAGATGTCATCTGCTGCTTGCATGATTATACCTTGAAGGAAAGCATCATGGCCAAGGCCCGTTCCCTCCGTGAGCTGGATTTCTATGGTGCCCAAATACAGCTCTTTCCGGATCTCTCCTGGATTACCCTCCAAAAGCGACGACTTCTGCGGCCTCTGCTGATTACCCTCAAGGACCATGACGCTTCCTACAGATGGAACTTTCCGTTTGGCCTTACGGCAAGACGGGATGGACGCTCTGCTGTTCTCCGAAGTCTGGCTGATTTGCCTGTGTTTTGCGACACCTTGGACCTTCCAGTCCCCAAAATCTCTGACTGGACGGTGGCTCCCCCACCCCCTCCCCCACCATCCATCTGGCACTCGGCTAGCCAGAAGAGGCGACGTCCCAGATCTGAGAGCTCCCGCTCCCCACCTGGTCCTACTGGTTGAGGGAGACCCCCCCCCCCTCCCTCCCTCCCCTCCATGATCTGTTATAGTGATTTACATTATTGCTGATATTCTGGGTCCCTTTTTTCCGTTACTCATGTGTTATATGTAGCTGTGTGGTCACATTTGGCCCTCCTCTTCGGAGTATTCTCGCGTTCTTTGTTCCCCTCAGGTGGCGCCCTCTTCCCCCGTGGGGCTGCCAGTTGACAGCCATGGTGCTGTTTTGGCATTTTTTCCTGCCTCGTTGCAGGCCGCTTAGGCTTGTTTTTTGGGCCATGCGCCCTTCCTTTTCTTGGTTTCTCGTTTCTGTTTTTTGTTGTGTCTATGTGTTTATGTGTTTTCCCTCTTGTTCCCTCCCCCCCTTTTTTCTCCCTTACCCCCTAGGATTCCATGTTGGCCGATGCTGCTCTGGAAACTGCTCCCTTCCACCCACTGGGACAGAGTGAGTATCCCCATCTTCGTTAGTATTCTCTTATCCCTTCCTAATGGCTAAGTGTATATCTCTCAATGTCAAGGGCCTAAACTCTAACACCAAAAGACGCCTTCTCCTGAGGGAACTCCGCAACCTGCATGCAGATGTTGCCTTCCTTCAGGAGACGCACTTTGATCTGGAGGCAACTTTTAGGTTCGCACGCCATTCTTATCCCACTGTTGCTTCGGCCTCTAGAGGCAATAAGACGGCGGGAGTGGCTATCCTATTCTCTCCCAGGTGCCCCATACAGATCTCCTCCTCATATTCGGACCCAGGGGGGAGATACGTTATTGTAGACGGCACCCTACAGGGCCGCCAATTTATTTTCTGCAACGTTTATGCCCCTAACCGCTCCCAGATACCCTTCCTCCGTAGGGTCCTCAACCGATTGGCGAAATATCCTCCGGCTCCACGGATCCTTGGGGGAGATTTCAATTTACCGTTCTCTCAGATCATGGATAGGCACTCAGTAGACGGCCGGCCTGCCCCTACGGAGCAGGCCAAACTATCTACAGAATTCCGCAAGCTCATACGTGCTCATAAGCTCTATGACCTTTGGCGACTTGACCACCCTACGGAGCGGGGGTATACTTTCTTTTCCCATCCCCACAAACTCCACTCTCGCATTGACTACCTCTTTGGCAACATTCCTACTGTTCGACTGCTCCAGAGTGCGACCATTGACCCCATTTCATGGTCTGATCATGGCCCCGTGACAGTTCACCTCAAGGCCATTCTCTCCCCTACACGACACTGTCACTGGCGTATGAATGACACCCTTTTAAAAAATCAGATCACCAGAGACTCTATCAAGACTAGTATCTCTAATTACTTCTCGGAAAACGAGGGGTCTGTTACCTCTGAAGGGGTTCTATGGGAGGCCCACAAAGCAGTTGTACGGGGTCATTGCATAGCACTAGGTTCCCGACAGAAAAAAGACTCCATGATAGCCATTCAGAATGCTAAATCCGCCATAGCTTCCCTGGAGCAGCGTCTGGCCCGTCGCCCCTCCTTGGGGGTCCTGCGGAGGCTTGTGGCGGCTCGTGAAAAACTCAAAGACCTTTTGCTGCTAAAAGTGGAGAAGCTTCTCCTTTACTCTAGGCAACGCTTCTATGAAAAGGGCAATAAAGCTCATACCCTCCTGGCAAGGATGCTCAACGACCGGGCCGCTGCACGGTCTCCGCAGGCCCTCAGGGATGAAACGGGGACTCTACATTATCATCCTAAAGACATCTCCTCCATTTTCCATCAATTCTATTCTAAACTGTATTCCCTCCCCTCAACCTTACCATCGGACCCGGAGGCCCGAACCCGATGCCTTTCTGATTTCCTTAGCGAATGTAATCTGCCTTCCCTGACCGCTAGTGCGCTCGAGGAACTGAATGCGCCGATTACCGTGGAGGAACTTGCTGAGGTTATTAAGGCCCTTCCATCGGGGCGGGCACCCGGGCCGGATGGCTTTTCCTACCTCTACTACAAAACCTTTTCTTCTGAACTGTCCCCTAAACTACTTTCTCTCTACAACTCCTTCCTCCAGGGTTCTCCTATCCCTACTTCTATGTCTCACTCTTTCATCACTCTTATCCCCAAACCTGGCAAGGACCCTCTGGATTGCTCCAACTACCGGCCGATTGCCCTCCTAAACTCGGACTTCAAAATATTCACCAAATTGCTGGCTACTCGATTGGGGTATTGGCTCCCTTCCCTTGTCAATGCAGACCAGGTGGGGTTTGTGCCGGGGAGACAGGGTGGGGACAACACGAGGAGGGCTATTGACCTCATTGATGTTGTTAATCAACAAGAAGAGAGTGCCCTTGTGCTGAGTTTGGATGCTGAAAAGGCCTTTGACCGCCTTGGGTGGCCTTTTATGTTTGAGGCATTGCAATGCTATGGCTTCTCTGGGCCTTTCCTAACAGCGGTCAGGGCCTTATACTCCAATCCCACAGCGGCCCTTAAATTTCCTCATATGTTGTCTGGGACTTTTTCCCTTTCGAATGGCACCCGCCAGGGCTGCCCTTTGTCACCCTTGCTTTTTGTTCTCTGCATTGAGCCCCTGGCGGCGGCGATTCGAAACTGCCCAGACATCAGAGGTGTGTCGGTTAGAGGTAAGGAGTTTAAAATCATGTTATTCGCAGATGATGTCCTCCTCACCCTGTCAGACCCGCTCGTCTCCCTCCCGAACCTACATTCCCTCTTGGGTACGTATGGTCGTCTATCAGGGTACAAAGTCAATACCTCTAAATCTGAAGCTATGCCCCTAAATCTCCCGGCCTCCTTGATTGCCCAGCTTAGCTCAAATTTTAAATTTAAATGGACCTCTGCCTTCATTAAATATTTGGGTATCCGTCTTACTCCCTCCTATCCGTCCCTATACTCAGCTAACTACCCAGCCCTCTTCCGAGATATACGGAACCTCCTGACTAAATGGTCCCCCCACTACATCTCGCTCCTAGGCCGTGTGGCGGCGGTAAAAATGACCATTTTGCCTAAACTTCTATACTACTTTGAGACGCTCCCAGTTCGTATCCCCCTTTCAGAGCTGCGAAGTGTTCAAAGAGCAGCATTCAAGTTTATCTGGGCGTCCAAGGGGCACCGCATCCCCAACTCGGTTATGATGAGTAGCAGATCTCGAGGAGGGCTGGGGGTCCCTAACTTTCTCCACTACTACTGGGCGGCGCACCTCCGCCAAATTACGGCGTGGTCCAAATATCTGGCGTACAAGAAGTGGGCGGAGATTGAAAAAATATGGCTAGCTCCCTTCCATCCTAACTCCTTCCTGTGGCACTCTTCACCGCCTAGCTTCTCACATCTCTCACTCCTGGGACCTATCCGTTTTACCTTCCACATATGGTCCTCGTGCTCTGCCAGGTTTGGGCTCACCTCTTCTGCCTCCCCCCTGAACTCTTTCCTGCTCTTCCCAAATTTCCCTCCTGGTCTTCAGTCCCATACTGTCAAGCTCTGGGGATCTAAGGCACTCTTTCAGTTTGCAGACATTGTTGACCCCATATCTCGTACACTCCTTCCATATGATAAATTGACTGACAAATATGCTCTCCCTCCCTCGGCGCACTTTATGTACCTCCAACTCCGACATTTTATGATGTCGCGCCTGGGAGCCCTCACAGTCTCTAAGCCTTCAGCTTTCGAGCAACTAGTCAGGATGGGGACCTCCACTTCGGGCCTTATCTCTGACATTTATCGCATCCTTGGCTCCCCTGCTGAGGGAACCCAGGTGCAGCACGCCTATATGATTAAATGGGAAACGCTATTAGGGAGGACTCTGCCTCCGGAGTGCTGGGCCACTATATGGGACAGGGCTGCCACCTCCTCCATATGTACTACCTATAAGGAATCCCATTATAAAGTCCTGATGTTCTGGTACCGCACTCCGGAGGTGCTACATAAGTTCAATGCCTCAATATCCCCTCTATGTTGGAGATGTACTAGGGAATTAGGCTCCCAGTTCCATATCTTCTGGGAATGTGAGCTTATTCGACCCTTCTGGAGGGAGGTGTGCGAGATATCCTCAGCTATCCTCAGTGTCACAATCCATAGGGACCCAGGCCTCTGCCTCCTCAACCTTTTCCCTAAAACTATCAGGAAAAAACAAGCCAAACTGTTATTGGTCCTCCTAACTGCAGCCAAGTCCCTAATTGCCAAATGTTGGAGGCAATCGTCCTCCCCTTCCATCCCGCATTTTAAGGCCAGAATCAGGGAGTTACGCTCCCTCGAGCGCCTTACGGCATCCCTGAACAACCGGCTGGAGGCATTTGACTCTATCTGGGCTCCTTGGGACTTGTATTCCTCCCCGGCAGCACTTGCCTCTGGTCCATCCTAGGTTCCCCTCCTTGTCCGTCTCTTACCGTCGTCGTCTTCCCCTGTCCTTGTCTTCCCCCCCCCCCCCCCCCCCCCCATCATTTCTTGCTCCCTTCTTGTTCCACGTCTCTGTCTTGTCCTGTGTTGTTTTGTTACTGGCTTAGTATGGTCTCCGGACCCCACCCATACAGACGTTGTTCTCTCTCAACCCTGACCGGGACCTGGTAACTGCTGTTCTGTTACGGTATATTATTTTGAATTTCCTGCCTGCTCCTGTTGAGGGGTTAATAACAATGTTCTGCTGCCTTTACATATACCTCACCCAGTTTGTACAATTTTTTGTCTTTCTTTTTTTGAAAAATAATAAAAATTACAATTGGAAAAAAAAAAAAAAGCACTTAGCTTGCAGAGATTGCTGTTACTGACTCCAGTGTTGGAAGAGACTGGCAGGCTTCACACAGATGTAATTTATCAACTCTTAATTATCAATCAACCCCCCTGACCATCCACCTGTGTTACATCCAGAAAGCTTGTGTGTATACAGGCTATAGTAATGTGTCCCAAGTAAACCAGATACAATGTTACTATCTATCTATGTGCTGTCGCAATGCACACCACACAATTGCACAAAAACAACAGTATATCAGTCACTCCAAACCCACTGAATCACCGGCAACTCCTCTTTAAACTCCACTTAAATCAACCACTTGTCAGCAACCACAGCAGTGAGCAAGCGTGTGTGACGGACTACACATTGAAAGAGACCATAATGAATAAGGCTAGACATCTATGGGATATTGACTTTGAAGGTTCACCTATCCAACTCCTTCCTGATCTCTCCTGGGTGACGCTTCAAAAAAGGAAACGGCTTTGCCCCCTACTACAAACACTTTGTGATTCTAACAAACCCTATACAGTCATTGTAAAAATTTATATTTGTATCATATTGTAAATTTTGACCAAGTCTACTGCTTCAGTTTTTAAAATGGCACCTTGCATCCTCTCCAGAATGTTATACAGAGGGATCAGCTTATCAGCAATTACTTACACAGTCAATATTTGCCAAGAAAATGAACTTTATCCCCCAAAACACATTTCACCATCATTGCAGCCCGGCCTTACAAGGAGCAGCTAACATTGTTTCAGTGATCGCTCCATTATCACAGGTGTGGGTGTTGGTGAGGACAGGGCTGGAGTAAGAATGACACCACTGGACACTTTAAAAGGAGGCTGGTGCTTGGCATCATTGTTTCTCTTCTGTTACCATGGTTATCTCTAAAGAAACACGTTCAGCCATCATTGCACTGCACAAAAATGGCCGAACAGGGAAGAGTATCGCAGCTAGAAAGGTTGCACCTCAGTCAACAATCTATCACATCATCAAGAATTTCAAGGAGAGAGCTTCCATTGTTGCCAAAAAGGCTCCAGGGCCCCCAAGAAAGACCAGCAAGCGCCAGGACCGTCTCTTAAAAGTGTTTCAGCTGCAGGATGGGGCTACCAGCAGTGCAGAGCTTGGTCAGGAATGGCAGCAGGCAGGTGTGAGGGCATCTGCACTGTGCACTGTGAGACTGCGGAGACTCTTGGAGCAAGGCCTGGTCTCAAGGAAGGCAGCAAAGAAGCCACTTCTCTCCAGAAAAACATCAGGGACAGACGGATATTCTGCAAAAGGTCCAGGGAGTGGGCTGCTGAGGACTGGGGGAAAGGTCCAGGGAGTGGACTGCTGAGGACTGGGGGAAAGGTCCAGGGAGTGGACTGCTGAGAACTGGGGGAAAGGTGCAGGGAGTGGACTGCTGGGGACTGGGGGAAAGGTGCAGGGAGTGGACTGCTGAGGACTGGGGGAAAGGTCCAGGGAGTGGACTGCTGAGGACTGGGGGAAAGGTCCAGGGAGGGGACTGCTGAGAACTGGGGGAAAGGTGCAGGGAGTGGACTGCTGGGGACTGGGGGAAAGGTGCAGGGAGTGGACTGCTGAGGACTGGGGGAAAGGTGCAGGGAGAGGACTGCTGAGGACTGGGGGAAAGGTCCAGGGAGAGGACTGGGGGAAAGGTCCAGGGAGGGGACTGCTGAGAACTGGGGGAAAGGTGCAGGGAGTGGACTGCTGGGGACTGGGGGAAAGGTGCAGGGAGTGGACTGCTGAGGACTGGGGGGAAGGTCCAGGGAGAGGACTGGGGGAAAGGTCCAGGGAGCGGACTGCTGAGGACTGGGGGAAAGGTGCAGGGAGTGGACTGCTGAGGACTGGGGGAAAGGTCCAGGGAGCGGACTGCTGAGGACTGGGGGAAAGGTCCAGGGAGAGGACTGGGGGAAAGGTCCAGGGAGCGGACTGCTGAGGACTGGGGGAAAGGTGCAGGGAGTGGACTGCTGAGGACTGGGGGAAAGGTCCAGGGAGCGGACTGCTGAGGACTGGGGGAAAGGTGCAGGGAGTGGACTGCTGAGGACTGGGGGAAAGTCATTGTCTCTGATGAATCCCCTTTCCGATTGTTTGGGACATCTGGAAAACAGCCTATTGGGAAAAGACGAGGTGAGCGCTACCACCAGTCTTGTCTCATGCCGACTGTAACCGGCATCCTGAAACCATTCATGTGTGGGGTTGCTTCTCAGCCAAGGGAATCGGCCTTCTCACAGTCTTGTCTAAAAACATGGCCATGAATAAAGAATGGGACCAGAATGTCCTACGAGAGTAACTTCTCCCAACCGTCCAAGAGCAGTTTGGCCATCAACAATGGCTTTTCCAGCACGATGGAGCAAAACATAGAGATCTTGGGTCCATGGCCTGGAAACTCCCCAGATCTTAATCCCATTGAGATCTTGTGGACAATCAAGAGACGGGTGGACAAACAAAAAACAACAAATTCTGACAAAATGCAAGCATTGATTGTGCAAGAATGGACGTCTATCAGTCAGGATTTGGTCCAGAAGGTGATTGAGAGCAGCCGTGGAGAATTGCAGAGGTCCTGAAGAAGAAGCCGCAACACTGCAAATATTGACTTGCTGCAGTAACCCATTTTGTCAGTATAATCCTCTGTTACTCAGAATATGATTGGTGTGCTTGCGTGATGACGTGACTGACGCTGTCACGCTGAGCTGAGCTAGCTCCATGTGAGAGGCATGCTGTTACCAGGAGCCTGCCGGGGAAGCCCTGAGGACGTGACTGCTAGGACGGAGTTGTGAGCAGCTGCTGAGTGTGACAGCCTGGAGAGCGGACAGAGGGATCACAACGCTGCAGGGCAAGATAAGGAAGAGAGCCTGAGGTCAGCGTGAGGGCAGGAGACTGGGAGCTGGAGTGTGCAGTGGGCTGGAGGCACACGTGCTGTGAAGGAGTGATGTGGACGTCTTCTCTCTGGGTGAGACCTGTCTAATGTGAACTGGTGCCAATAGGGCTGAGTTGTCTTGTGCACCTGAGCGCCCCTGAATGCATATGGAAACTTGCATAATGGACAGATATCTGTAGAGAGCACGCTGTTCCTTTGCAGGATACTTAAGGAAGTTTTACTGCCTCATATGCACTGTGTTCACTAAACTGACTACTGTGATGCACTTAAAGGAGCCTGCTCAGATCTGTCCCTACAAGTAACAGACATACTGCTGCTGAGTGCACTTACTGGCCCTGCTGTTTAAAGAGACTGGGATAAAGCAGATATACTAGCAGCTGGTTAATACTGTTAGAAATACATACTCTTGTTTGAGTGATAGTGGGCTACGTTCTAAAATGGACTCTTAGGGAGTTACCTTTTATACCAGGGAGTTGCAGTGGTAAGGTAGTGCGAGTGATGAATTAAGGGACTCATATTGATGTTAAAAGTATAGACACTGCACAACCGTTATTATAAAAGTTATTGTGAAAGTATAGCTGCTGATAATAAAATCCATCCCTGGACTATAACCATTGTTTATAAATTCTACTACTGAGGTATAGCCGCTGATTATAGAGTCTACGACTGAAATATACTCGCTGTTTGTATACCTTGGGTAGAAGCGTAGCCGCTGTCTGTAAAACCTATTACTGAGGTATAGCCGCTGTCTGTAAAACCTATTACTGAGGTATAGCCGCTGTCTGTAAAACCTATTACTGAGGTATAGCCGCTGTCTGTAAAACCTATTACTGAGGTATAGCCGCTATCTGTAAAACCTATTACTGAGGTATAGCCGCTGTCTGTAAAACCTATTACTGAGGTATAGCCGCTGTCTGTAAAACCTATTACTGAGGTATAGCCGCTATCTGTAAAACCTATTACTGAGGTATAGCCGCTATCTGTAAAACCTATTACTGAGGTATAGCCGCTGTCTGTAAAACCTATTACTGAGGTATAGCCGCTGTCTGTAAAATCTATTACTGAGGTATAGCCGCTATCTGTAAAACCCACTACTGAGGTATAGCCGCTGTCTGTAAAACCTACTACTGAGGTATAGCCGCTGTCTGTAAAACCTATTACTGAGGTATAGCCGCTGTCTGTAAAACCTATTTGTCACGATCCTCGTGACTTAGGTTCTGGCTAGTAGGCAACCGGGCTCACCTCGGACCGTCTTGGATCAGCTACCAACCAGAACCTAACACCCAGGTACACGTTTTCTGCTGCCACCACACGTCACAATAAGGCTGACGTGACACCTTACCCTTATGCACACCTAAGGCAACTACAAATTACTACAACTACAAATCTATCACAATCTTATGGTAATCACTTACCCCTGGTAATGTTTTACTTCAGAGACATAGGGGTGACAGGGACTATGCTAATGAGCTAATGGTCCATCTTTTATGACCGGAGACGCTTGCCTGAAGATTTTCAAATCCTCATAACTTGGCAGGCGCGTTTCTGATCAGCATTCCAGGGGCATCAAACTACGGGGCATCACCTGCCGGTCACGGGCATACCAACCATGGGTCTGGTGTGCACCCGATTAGGGGAGTTACAGGTTTCCCTGGGTTCCCCTAGAGCCACTTTCTTGCTTTTACAATGGTGGGTCCCTCTCCCTACCCTGCTGACCTGTAGCGAATCTCACCTCTGGAATATGACAGCTTGTCATCTTTCTGAAGGGGTCAAATTTCTCCATAGACGTCTACAGTGACCTCTGTTTGTCTCCTGCGTGAACTCTGGATGCATATTGCAGCCAGACCCCTTGTCATAAAGCCATTACGCCATGAGGACGTTTTATTGCGCCCCCAGTCTGGTAAGAGATAAGCGAACCTGTTAATATCCAGGACTCTCACTATATGGCCCCAATCCATCTAGCCATGACATCTAGTGCCCAAAGGAAAACAGGACACTAGCTTCAAAAAGAAACAAAAAAGGTGTGTGTGTGTGTGTGGGGGGGGGGGGGGTGAGGAGCTTTGCCAAATATGAGTGATCAGGGATATTTTATTCAAGATCGTGAATATATATTGATCATCCTCACACCTCCCCCTTTGAGATATGGCACGGGACTATTGATCCATCCATCAATATCCCACGCCATCCTCAACCACTTCGCCCTGCCGGGACAATCCATCGGCATTACCATGATTACTTCCCTTCTTGTGTTGGATGGTGAACTCATACTGCTGCAGCGCCAAACTCCACCTCAGCAACTTCCCGTTGTCACCAGCTACCCGGTGTAACCAACTCAGAGGGTTGTGATCAGTAATGACCGTAAATCGGCGCCCATACAGGTACGACTGCAACTTCTGCAGGGCCCACACGATGGCTAAGCACTCTTTCTCCACCGTGGCGTATGCTACTTCCCTAGATAGCAGTTTCCTACTCAGGTAAAGTATGGGATGTTCTTCCTCTGCTGCATTGACCTGACTGAGCACAGCGCCTAGGCCATATGCGCTGGCATCAGTCTGGACGATGAATTGGCGGTTAAAGTCGGGGCTTTGCAAGACTGGTGCGCTTGTCAGGGCCTGCTTTAGCGCCGTTAGAGCTTGCTCACAATCTGGGGTCCAACTAATCACTTGTGGCAATCTCTTTTTTGTGAGGTCCGTTAAGGGTTTTGCAAGAGTGCTATAGTTGGGAATGAACTTCCTATAGTACCCTGCAGTCCCTAGAAAGGACATCACCTGCTTTTTGGTCTTGGGGGTGGGCCAGGCTACAACAGCCTCCACCTTACCTTGTTCGGGTCTCAAGGTCCCTCCCCCTACTCTGTGTCCAAGGTACTGGACCTCTGTCATGGCCATCTGACACTTTCCAGGCTTGATTGTCAGCCCGGCTGTTTGGATCCGCTGTAGCACCTGTGACAGGTGGGACAGGTGATCCTCCCAGGTCTGACTAAACACAGCGATGTCATCCAGGTAAGCTACTGCAAACCCTTCAAACTCCTCGAGCAGCTGGTTAACCAAGCGCTGAAATGTGGCAGGGGCATTCTTCATGCCAAAGGGCATGACGACATACTCGTACAGCCCAAATGGCGTGATGAAGGCTGACCTCTCCTGGGCTTCTTTGGACATGGGAATCTGCCAGTATCCCCTACTTAAGTCCATAATCGTGATGTATTGGGCACCGGCGAGCTGATTCAGTAACTCTTCAATGTGGGGCATCGGATACGCATCGAACACCGTGATGGCATTCAGTTTCCGATAGTCCCCACAAAAACGAGTTGTCCGGTCTTTCTTAGGGATAAGAACAACCGGTGAGGCCCATGAGCTATGGGATCTCTGGATCACGCCCATGCCCAACATCTCCTCTATCTCCCTCTTCATGTCCGCCCGCACCTCTAAGGAGACCCGGTAGGCTGACTGTCGGATAGGGAGGTGCGCACCCGTGTCTACATGGTGCACCGCAAGGCTAGTCCTCCCTGGTTTCCCCGTGAACGTGGACAGGAAAGGGTTCAGCACCGCCCACAGCTGGGACTTCTGGGTCTCTGTTAGCTGTGGGTTCAGCTGGGCCTCGGCTAGGGTCCCCTCGGTCTTTGCATCAGCTACGACGTCAACTAGACTGTCACTCTCCCCTTCCTCTGGCAGACTGCACACTGGCATGACGCACGTGTCACGCTCCACATGGGCCTTGATCATGTTAACATGAAACACTTTGTGCTTCTTGCGAATATGATCAATAGTGACAACATAGTTCACATCATTCACCCGCTGGTGAATGGTGTAAGGACCTTCCCATGCGGCCTGCAGCTTGTTTTGAGGCATGGGTACTAGTACCCACACCTTTTGTCCGACGGCGTAAATGCGCTCTCGGGCATTTCGGTCGTACCACCTTTTCTGACTATCCTGCGCCTGGGCCATGTTCTCCTGAACCAGGTCGGTCAGGGTTTCCATCCTCTCCCTGAATCTTAGTACATAGTCTACGACCGAGACGTCAGGGTGACCCACTTCTCCCTCCCAGGATTCCTTGATGAGATCTAGGGGACCCCGTACTCGTCTTCCATAGAGGAGCTCAAACGGAGAGAACCCAGTGGATGCCTGAGGTACTTCTCTGTAAGCAAATAGCAGGTGCGGGAGGTACCGCTCCCAGTCCCGTCCGTGGGACTCCACAAGCATCTTGAGCATCTGCTTGAGGACGCCATTGAACCGCTCACACAGACCATTAGTCTGTGGGTGATAGGCACTGGCGACCAGATGCTGCACCTGTATTTTCTTGCAGAGGCACTCCATCAAGTTAGACATAAACTGTGTTCCCTGATCCGTCAGCATCTCCTTAGGAAATCCTACTCGGGAAAAGATGGTGAGAAGTGCATCCGCAACTTTATCGGCCCTGATGGAGGATAGGGCAACTGCTTCTGGGTACCTAGTAGCATAATCTACCACGGTCAGAATGTAGCTTTTGCCAGAACTACTGGGTACTGCTAACGGTCCTACAATATCTACGGCCACCCGCTGGAACGGCGATCTATGATCGGTAAAGGGATGAGGGGAGCCTTGGGAACATGCCCAGGCTTTCCCATCCTTTGACAGACCAGACATGACCGGCAGAAGTTAGCCACTTCTTTTCCCATACCCGGCCAATAGAAACGCTGTTTCAACCGGTCCTGGGTCTTGCGGATACCCAAGTGGCCTGCGAGGGGTATCTCATGGGCCACTTGCAGTAGTCGCTCCCGGAATGGACGAGGCACTACCAGCTGCCTACTCTGCACCCATTCCGGTTGATCCTCGGTGGGAATCATCTGCTTATAGAGACGGCCCTGATCCCAGGTTATCCGCTCGGTATCCGATTCAGCCGGGGTGCTATCAGCCAGCTCTCTCAGTTTCTGTAACGTCCCATCAGTCAGCAAAGCTGCCTGAAATTGGGCCCAGTCACTTTGAGAGTTGCCAGACATCACCTCGTCTGCTCTGATGCCTTGATTCAGCTGTGAGCTGTCAGCTGACCCATTCAAAATAATAAAAATCTTGGTGCCTAATCGCACTGTGTGTGAACAGTCCTGTACCCAGTCGCCAACCTGGGTCTAAACAGCATGAGGTTAATAAAAAGCCAGGACAAAAGATTCTTTTAGAAAAATTCTTGTTTGTAAATATTTTCCTTTTGCAATATAACTTTGTTACACATGAATAAACAAAAAATATCACCACAGTGCTCAAAGGTTGGAGGATCCGGTGTTCACGCCATTGCGCTGGTTGACTCCATTCCTTTACTGAAGACTCTCACTCTCCACAGGACACGAGATGACGACAGCACGTCTTGCTACGTTTCGGGGGTCCGCCCCCTTTCTCAAGCATGCTTGAGAAAGGGGGCGGACCCCCGAAACGTAGCAAGACGTGCTGTCGTCATCTCGTGTCCTGTCCTGGTTATATACATCAGATTCATTACCTATGTAATTGGCATCAGGATTAGTACTCATGTTTATCACATTTAAAGGGTTAGTACAAACAGTGAGGTCATCTTTATAGACCTCCGCACTAGCACCAACCAATGAGGGGGATTCACACGAAATGCCAGGAACCTGTGAATCCTCCCTGACATCAGCAGGTACATAGTGGGAGACTAAGGAACCAAGATCAGTGGCTAATAAGACATCCGTGGGAATATGATCCGTCACTCCCACCTCCCTTATTCCACTCCCAGCCCCCCAGTCAAGTAATACCCTCGCCATGGGCAAAGCAGGGCTCACTCCTCCAATCCCAGTCACAGTTCGTGTTTTCCCAGGGATTAAGTCCTCTTCGTTCACCAGTTCAGGGCGAACAAGGGTGATCTCCGCCCCAGTGTCCCTCAAGCCCATCGTGATTTTGTTACCCACGGTAACGGCCTGCATGTTATCACTGAGCTTCCCTCCCCGTCCACCCACAAACAAAACAGTAGATGGGGAAACTGGTGATTTGGGCACAGGGGTTGGTTTCTTTCTCTCGGGACAGTCTCGACTAATATGTCCCCCTTTGCGACACATAAAACAGATGCGGGTATCAGCAACAGGTTTGGTGGGGACCACAGGGGTAGAACCCCCAGAGGGTCGAGTAGCAGGGACAGAGTTGGTAGAAGTCTGCTTACCCCCTTTCCAGCTGGTCACTGCCGGCTTCCAGCTGGTCACTGCGGGGCCCGATTGGCGGTGTACGTGTCGGCCAGCTTGGCTGCTTGCGCTGCGTCTCTGGGTTCTCGGTCCAAGATGAACTGACGAACTTCTGCGGGACACAGGTGCAAAAACTGATCCTTGACCATCAGGTCTTTGAGATCCTCAAAGGTGTGGATAGACAGTCCTTCGATCCACTGGTGAAAGTTGGTGTTCAATCTATCAACGACATCTGAGTAACTGTCATGAGGTCCACGCTGCATAGCCCGGAATCGTTTCCGATACATCTCTGGCGAGAGATTGTATTTCTGGATGAGGGCTTGCTTAATGGCCTCATAGTCACCGTCCTTGTCTCTGGGCAAGGAGACAAAAACCTCCAGGGCTTTACCTCTCAGTCCTGGGGTCAAGTACCGCGCCCACTGCTCACAAGGCAACTGGTACTGTCTGCAAATTTTCTCAAAGCCTCTGAGAAACGTGTCCAGGTCCCCATCCTTCTCCATCACCGGGAAGTGATCTAAACGGGGTTTAAGGTGTCCCGTCTCACTGGACTCACGGTTGGGTTGGAAATTACTGGACCTCTGGGCACGTGCTAGCTCCAGCTGATGCTGCCTCTCGGCCTCTGCCTGTCGTGCGGTGAATTCTCGTTCAGCTTGGCGTTCGCGTGCTGCGAATTCTCGATCAGCCTCCTGCTGTTGTGCTGCTGCTGCTGCAAATTCCCGTATAAGCTCCAACCGCAAAGCTTGGTCGCAGTCGGTCATCTGTTGGAGAATCAAAGGTAAAGGAGAGTCCGTACCATTCTGCGGACTGGCGCTACCAGTACGTTGGTGCCCCATTGATTCCAGAACCGGACCCTCTGCTGCCTCCGATGATGGTGTGGAGACCACAGGCTGCTCTGGCCGGGCATCATCTTCCATCAATGCTTGGATCAGCTGGTCTTTACTGCGATTCCCTCCTTCCAGACCTCTTTGCTCACAAAGGCTGCGTAGCCCATCTCTCGTGTAATTTCGATATGCCTCCGCCATTTTAGCAGGGATTTGCCAAATAAAAGATAGGATAGAAGAACAGAGAACGGGAGGGGAAAAACTGTTTCACATATATATATATATATGTCTGTTATAACCAAGTGTATGCACTGAGAGCCTTCCTGTAGACTGAGAAAGTCTGCTACAGATAACTCAGCCCTTAAGTGTACGGAGCAATTTATTACTCCACAGACTTAATGTTCTAAGATATCCCACCGCTGCCACCAATTTGTCACGATCCTCGTGACTTAGGTTCTGGCTAGTAGGCAACCGGGCTCACCTCGGACCGTCTTGGATCAGCTACCAACCAGAACCTAACACCAAGCTACACTTTTTCTGCTGCCACCACACGTCACAATAAGGCTGACGTGACACCTTACCCTTATGCACACCTAAGGCAACTACAAATTACATCTATCACAATCTTATGGTAATCACTTACCCCTGGTAACGTTTTACTTCAGAGACATAGGGCCTTTTTAGAACACAGGAAAGCTCTTATTAAAGTGAAATTTAATATCAAATAAAAAAGGACAGTGCATACAGTACAGGTCACAATAAAAAAAGAGATGGTACAAAATATACAGACACATACACACACAGTAAAAACAGTTCTTAAAATAAAAAGGAGAAAACCAGAACCTACTTTGCTATCGGGCTGTTTGGAACTGGAACGCTATGGGGATTAGCAGGAACGGCGGGCCAACACACTCATAACAAGTTCCCCAAGTGTTGAACACTCTCCCATCATCCTCCCTGCCTTATCAAGCATGGTGAGAGCAGTTGTCTCCCTCCCTCCTCTGACCTCACAGGGGGGGTGACAGGGACTATGCTAATGAGCTAATGGTCCATCTTTTATGACCGGAGACGCTTGCCTGAAGATTTTCAAATCCTCATAACTTGGCAGGCGCGTTTCCGATCAGCATTCCAGGGGCATCAAACTACGGGGCATCACCTGCCGGTCACGGGCATACCAACCATGGGTCTGGTGTGTACCCGATTAGGGGAGTTACAGGTTTCCCTGGGTTCCCCTAGAGCAGGCATGTCCAAACTTTTTTCGAAGAGTGCCAAATTTGATGAAGTGAACATGTGCGAGGGCCGACCATTTTACATGCTACATGTTATATGCTTTATAACACAGGCAGATAATAGCAAGCTGGATACCTGGGGGGCCGTAAAAGTTCGGAACACGGGCCGCAAATGGCCCTCCGGCCGGACTTTGGACATGCCTGCCCTAGAGCCACTTTCTTGCTTTTACAATGGTGGGTCCCTCTCCCTACCCTGCTGACCTGTAGCGAATCTCACCTCTGGAATATGACAGCTTGTCATCTTTCTGAAGGGGTCAAATTTCTCCATAGACGTCTACAGTGACCTCTGTTTGTCTCCTGCGTGAACTCTGGATGCATATTGCAGCCAGACCCCTTGTCATAAAGCCATTACGCCATGAAGACGTTTTATTGCGCCCCCAGTCTGGTAAGAGATAAGCGAACCTGTTAATATCCAGGACTCTCACTATATGGCCCCAATCCATCTAGCCATGACATCTAGTGCCCAAAGGAAAACAGGACACCAGCTTCAAAAAGAAACAAAAAAGGTGTGTGTGTGTGTGTGTGGGGGGGGGGGGTGAGGAGCTTTGCCAAATATGAGTGATCAGGGATATTTTATTCAAGATCGTGAATATATATTCATCATCCTCACACTATTACTGAGGTATAGCCGCTGTCTGTAAAACCTACTACTGAGGTATAGCCGCTGTCTGTAAAACCTACTACTGAGGTATAGCCGCTGTCTGTAAAACCTATTACTGAGGTATAGCCGCTGTCTGTAAAACCTACTGTGGAAGTATAGCTGCTGATGATAGAACTTAGTGTGGAAGCACAGTCGCTGATTATAAAATCTACTGTGGAAGTATAGCGGGCAGAGAAGATAATAGTGTATAACTATAGGGGATAATGTCCCGTACTGGAGGAAAGAAGAAGAACGATAAATTGGATCGCTTTTTAAGTCCAACAATGCAGGCAAAAAAGGCAGCCCCACGACTGAGCGAAGGAGTTAAAGACAAAATGGGTCTTTCATATAATAGTGAAGATGGTTTGGTAGATCTGGGAGGAGCTCAGGAGGCAGGTGCCTCGCCCCAAGAGCCCTCGTTAACTGAAATATTGGCAGCAATTAACAAATCTAATGAGACCTAAATGGGATTACTGCACAGATTGGGGAAATGAAGCTTGACATATCAATTATTCGTAATGACATGAATACAATGCGAGATAGGATCTCTGTAAGTGAACAAAGAATCGGAGCAATGGAGAAGCAAGTGGCTCATCTAACGTCTGAGTTGAAGGAAGTTAAACATGTTAATAAGGATTTGCAGACCAAGGTTGTCAGCTTGGAGGATAGAAGTAGACGTTTAAACTTGCGGATTGTAGGGGTTCCGGAAGGAGTAGAGGGAAAGGAATGTACTAAATATGTCCAAGACTTAGTGGTGGATACAGTAGGGAGCAGTGAGCTCTCAGAGCATTTTTGTGTTGAAAGGGCACATAGGGTCTCATATAAACAAAGATCTCCGGGGACACCCCAAGACCGATATTAGCAAAAATACATTGTGCTAAGGATAAAGATCGTATTTTAAGGAAAGTTAGGGAATTACCCCAGACAGTGATAAATGGGTCAAACATTTATTTTTATTCAGATTATTCTGCAGCAACCCAAAAATCTAGAGAAAAATTTTATGAGGTTAAACGTAGACTCAGGGCTAATAATCTTAAGTATGCAGTTCTTTTTCCAGCCAGACTCCGGCTGATATATTTGCAAAACACACATTTTTTTGAGGACCCAGTGGAAGTCTCAAACTGGTTAGATAATCATGGTATGCAGTAGGAAGAGAAGGAATGGAGGGGGAATTCCTCCTCTCCTTACTTGTGTTTGTTTTTGTTTTGTTTTTTCTTCAAAGAGGACGCGGTGCGGTGTGGCAGCTCAGGGGCACAGAGTTAAGCGGCATCTGAACTAGATTGGCTTGGATGCCGGTGTGGGGGTTGGGGATTGGGGGAAGGGGCGGGCACCAGTGGCGGGAAGTGTTCTTTTTTTTTTTTTTTTTTTTGAATGGTGAAAATTATAGCTTGGAACGCTAGGGGAATAAATGAGAAATTAAAGAGGTATGCTGTTCTTAGAGAACTAGCCAGACACCTACCTGCTATTATTTGTATTTTAGAGACGCATTTGGAAAAAGAGAGAGTTAATGTGTTACAGCGGCGTTGGTGTTCTGAGCAATATCATTCTGTATTTACATCTCATTCCAGAGGAGTTAGTGTGCTAATCCATCATAGTATTAAGTTTACCCCTAAAAAGGTTGAAATTGATGAGGAAGGAAGGTATGTTTTTATGGCGGGGGAAGTGGATGGTAGTCTGATTGTAATGGCATTTGTTTATATACCACCCCCTTTCTCGATGGAAGTAGTGTTAAAATTTTTTGGGTTCTCAGCAAAATTCGATGACTATCCAATCCTTATGATAGGCGACTTCAATTGTGTGATTGATGAGGCAAGGGATAGAAAGAGAGAGGAGCATAGGGTACAGTCGCAGGGTAAAACTCCCTTGGCGAAGGTATTAGAAGAAACAGGTTGGATAGATGTGTGGCGACATCTGAATCCTGAACTCTCCGAATTTACCTGTTATAATGCAACACATAAGGTCTTTTCAAGATTGGATTTGGTCATAGCTAACGATAAAGCATTGTTGAGAATCAGAGAAATTAAACACGAACCTCGTAGCCTTTCAGACCATGTCCCAATAAAAATAGAGATTGATATAGGGAAGGATGAGAAGTTAGTGAGAAAGGGCTTTAGATGTAACCCTCATTGGTTAGGGCTAATTGAAACTAAGCAGAATATGGTGAAAGAAATGGAAGTATTTTTTGAAGAAAACAAGGGGTCAGCTGAAGGTAGATATATATGGGATGCCTCAAAGGCATACCTTAGAGGTTTATTAACAAGGGATGTGGCTAGAGCAAGAAGGAAGTTTCAAGAGCAAGAGGAAGCCTTGAGAAGTGAGGTGAGGGGGACAGAGAAGAGATACCTGGAGTTACAAACAACAGAGAGAAAGAAAGAATGGAGCACAGCAGTGGAGGCCCTTAAGGAATACAGTCAGATTAAGGTATTGAACCAGAGTAGGTTTAGAGGGGCACAGTGGTACTCTCAGGGGGGAAGACCAGGTAGACTGTTGGCTAATTTAGTTAAAGGGAAAGGCCCACGTAGGGTAATATCTGAGATCAGGGCAGAAAATGGAGAGGTGGTTAGAGAGACAAAAAAAATATTGGAGGTGTTTGCTAGCTTTTATGAGAATCTATATGATACTAAATTAGATCGGGAGAAATGTGATTCTGAAAAATACTTGCAGAACTTGGAGCTCCCCAGACTGCTGGATACACAAAGGGAGTGGTTAGATCGCCCAATAGAGAGAGAGGAGTTGTTGAATACTCTTAACCCCTTAACGACATCGGGCGTAAACTTACGCCCTCGCGCCCTGGTACTTGGCGCATCAGGGCGTAAATTTACGCCCGATGTTTCCCCGATCGCTGCGTGTTCACACACAGCGGTCGGGGAAGATGGCCTGCTATAAATCATAGCAGGCCATCTTAGCTTCACGGCACGGGGGGTGGTTAACACCCCCCGTGCTTACGATCGCCGCTATAGGCTGATCAATTCAGATCAGCCAATAGCGGCGATCGGAACCTTTCCGGGTCATCGGCGACCCGATGACCCGGAAAAAAATGGCGGTCGGTGCTGTCCGAGGACGGCACCGACCGCCATTACTGTAAAAAGTAATGGTGATCGCCGTGCCACCGGCCCGATCGCCGTGAACGGCCGGCCGGTACCGGCCGGCCATTCACGGCGATCGGGCCGGTGGCACGGCGATCAGAGTCCCACAATATAGTAAATACCTGCCCTGGACCCCTCAGCTAGGCAGCCGAGGGGTCCAGAGCAGGTATTTGTACATTACTCACCTGTCCCGGGCTCCTGATCGGCGTCTTCCGGGTTCGCGGCATCCTCGTCTTCGTTCGGGTCTTCGGCTTCTTCCGTGACGTCACGTTCGGCTTCTCTCGGCTATTTTCGGCTCCAGCGTCGGCTCTTTCCGTATTTTGCGCTCTGCTGCCCTCTAGCGGCTGATATGTGTAATACACTTATCAGCAGCTACAGGGATGTTCAGAATTTTTTTTTTTTTTTTTTTCAAATTTTTTTTTTTCTATTTTCCGCACCCTATCGCCGCTGAGTGTTGATCAGCATCGCACGAAAGTGCGCTGCTAATCAGCAACTCCTCCTTTTTGGCGTAGGGTGTTTTTTTTCTATATTCTACTGCCACGGTCTGCTTATAAGTGCCGCACATAAGTGCGGCATTTATCAGCAACTCCTTTGTTGGCGTAGGTTTTTTTTTTTATACTTACTGTAAAAAAACACGTAAAAAACACTACATTACACCACACCACACTACATTGAATAAAGTTTGACACTACACCACTACATACCCCATATACTAGTCCCCGTATAAAGATGGCCCCCTGGGTGTTTTCGGCGTCAGAGGGATACGTTATTATTACCTCCGACACCGAAACAGCCAGTGAGGATGAATGGGGGGTCCTTCGTTCCTCCATTCATCCTCATCATCCTCATCCTCCAGTGACGTGTCTGGGGGTAGTGTAGCGTACGCTGCCCCCCAGACACATCTTTTCCGCCAGTACCGTCCCAATAAGAGATGACGGTATGGAGTGAAATTCTACAAACTCTGTGAGCGTGCCTTAGGGTACACTTACAGATTTCGGGTACGTGCACACTGCGGAATGGCGAAGGATAACCCTTTGTGCATTCCGCAGCTGGCACCCGCCGGCGGACTGATGCGGGCGCGTGTCTCCGCCCGTGTCATAGAATCCATTCTATGCACGGGCGGATTCCATCGTCCATCCAAAGAATGAACACGTTGGACGGAGAGCGGAATCTGCCCGTGCATAGAATGGAGTCTATGACACGTGTGGAGACGCGCGCCTGCATCAGTCCGCCGGTGGGTGCCAGCTGTGGAATGCACGAAGGGTTATCTGTCGCGATTCCGCAGTGTGCACGTACCCTTAGAGTGTATGTAGGAAGGGACACCCGAATCCAGCCCCCAGATGCCCCCCCATCCTCGGAGTTAGTGGGAAGATCGTCCGGGAACTGATCTTCCCACTGCTGGATAAAGGTCACCATCTGTACGGGGATAACTTTTATACCAGCGCCCCCTCCTCTGGTCTCTCGCTGCCCTGTAGCTTGCGGCACGATCTGAACATATCAGAAGTAGTAATAGCGCCCTAATATTTAGCAGCCATGGAGCGGACCCAGCGCTTCTGGATATGAAGGACCCCGTATCGCACCAGGGCAACATTTTCCAGGTGACGTCCCCCACACTGGAGAAAGGGAGACCCCAGAAGAAGTGCAGAGTGTGGTGTAACAGGGGGATCAGGAAGGACAATATTTTCCAGTGTGACGCCTGTCCTGATCACCCCGGCCTCTGCATACTGGATCGCTCCAAGGCGCACCACACGTCACTGGGGTTCTACATTATCTAAATTCTGTCCCTTATTCCTATTTCAGGGGTCACGTTGATCCAGGGATTATTCTGATTGCCATTATGGAGTCGGGAAGGAATTTTTCCCCTGTGATGAGGCTACTGTCGTCTGCCTTACGAGGGTTTTTTTTTGCCTTCCTCTGGATCAACACAGGTTGAATTTGATGGACACCTGTCATTTCCAACCTTATAAACTAATAATTGGCCTAATACCCCCAAATAAATTAGAATTGTCCCTTTTCCCCAGCTAAGTAGGTATGGCCAGCATTCCCATTAGAGGATGCCATGATGCAATTACAAAGCCTCTGTGCGGCCAGGACAGTAGAAACCCCCCACAAGTGACCCCATTCTGGAAACTACACCCCATAAGGAATCTAAGAAGGGGGGCAGCGGGGATATGGCCCCCTGGTGACGGCCACATTTGGGACGTGAAAATGAAAAAAATTGTATTTTTTATTTTCTCGGCACCTGTTCTACGTAAGTGCCCGTCACCAGTGGGGTCCATATGCTCACTGCACCCCTTGTTGGATTCCTTATGGGGTGTAGTTTCCAGAATGGGGTCACTTGTCGGGGGTTTCTACTGTCCTGGCAGCACAGGAGCTTTGTAATTGCGACATGGCCTCCATCCTCCATTCCAGCCTCTAAATGGCGCTCTGTCCCTTTGGTGACTTGCCCTGTGCCCATATGGCACATTATGTCCACATGTGGGGTATTTTCATACTCAGGGGAAATTACCCTACACGTTTTGTGTTCATTTTCTTTTTAACCCCTTGTGGAAATGGAAAAAAATCAAGGCTAGACCAACATTTAGTGTAATTTTTGTAAAATTTTTACTCTAAATCATTAATCTTGTCATGTTTTTTCATTTTCACAAGGGGTTAAAAGATAAAAAAAACATTTAATGTGTAGAGCAATTTCCCCTGAGTACGGAAATACCCCACATGTGGACATAAAGCGCCATGCGGGTGCAGGGTAAGCCTCCGAAGGGAAGAAGCGCCATTTGGTTTTTGAAGGCTGGATTTGGATGGAATGGATTTCGAGGGGCCATGTTGCATTCAAAAGTCCCCTGTGTTGCCAAGACAGTTGAAACCCCCCACAAGTGACCCCATTATGGAAACTGCACCCCTCAAGGAATGTAACAAGGGGTGTAGTGAGCATATGGACCCCACGGGTGACGGACACAAATGTGGAACAATGTGGCGTGAAAATGAAGTATTACATTTTTTACACTATAATGTTGGTTTAGCCTTGAATATATCATTTTCACAAGGGGTTAAAAGAGGAGAAAAAAAACTAAATGTGTAGCGCAATTTCCCCCGAGTCCGTAAATACCCCACATGTGGACATAAAGCGCCATGCGGGTGCAGGGTAAGCCTCCGAAGGGAAGAAGCGCCATTTGGTTTTTGAAGGCTGGATTTGGATGGAATGGATTTCGAGGGGCCATGTTGCATTCAAAAGTCCCCTGTGTTGCCAAGACAGTTGAAACCCCCCACAAGTGACCCCATTATGGAAACTGCACCCCTCAAGGAATGTAACAAGGGGTGTAGTGAGCATATGGACCCCACGGGTGACGGACACAAATGTGGAACAATGTGGCGTGAAAATGAAGTATTACATTTTTTACACTATAATGTTGGTTTAGCCTTGAATATATCATTTTCACAAGGGGTTAAAAGAGGAGAAAAAAAACTAAATGTGTAGCGCAATTTCCCCCGAGTCCGTAAATACCCCACATGTGGACATAAAGCGCCATGCGGGTGCAGGGCAAGCCTCCGAAGGGAACGAGCACCATTTCGTTTTTGAAGGCTGGATTTGGATGGAATGGATTTTGAGGGGCCATGTTGCATTCAAAAGGCCTCTGTGTTGCCAAGACAGTTGAAACCCCCCACAAGTGACCCCATTATGGAAACTACACCCCTCAGGGAATGTAACAAGGGGTGTAGTGAGCATATTGACCCCACTGGTGACGGGCACAAATGTGGAACAATGTGGCGTGAAAATGAAATATTACATTTTTTACACTATAATGTTGGTTTAGCCTTGAATTTATCATTTTCACAAGGGGTTAAAAGAGAAAAAAACACACAATATGTGTAGAGCAATTTCCCCCGAGTCCGTAAATACCCCACATGTGGACATAAAGCGCCATGTGGGCGCAGAGCAAGCCTCCGAAGGGAAGGAGCGCCATTTGGATTTTGGAGGTTGGATTTGGCTAGAATGGATGATGAACGCCATGTCACATTTACAGAGCCCTCCTGCTGCCAAAACACTGGAAACCCCCCACAAGTGACCCCATTCTGGAAACTGCACCCCTCAAGGAATCTAACAAGGGGTGCAGTGAGGATATGGACCCCTTGATGACGGGCACATTTGTGCCATGAAAGTGAAAAAATGAAATTTTTCCCTTTCACGTCACATTGTTCCACATTTGTGCCCGTCACCAGTGGGGTCCATATGCTCACTGCACCCCTTGTTAGATTCCTTGAGGGGTGTAGTTTCCAGAATGGGGTCACTTGTGGGGGGTTTCCAGTGTTTTGGCAGCACGAGGGCTCTGTAAATGCGACATGGCCCTTGAAATCCTTTTCAGTGAAATTCAGCTTCCAAAAGCCAATTGGCGCTCCTTCCCTTTGGAGGCTCGTCCTGCGCCCCCTTGGCACTCTATCGCCACATGTGGGGTATTTCTGTACTCGGGAGAAACTGCGCTACACATTTTTTGTCTTTTTTTGCCTCTTATCCCTTTAAGAAAATGAAAAATTGAAGGCTAGAACAACGTTTTAGTGTAAAAAATAAATTTTTCTTTTTTCACGCCATATTGTTCGGAAAATCTGTGAAGCACCTGTGGGGTCCAGATGCTCACCGCACCCCTTGTTACATTCCTTGAGGGGTGTAGTTTTCTAAATGGTGTCCCTTTAGGGGTGTTTTTTAGGTTTTGACACCCCAGAGCCTCTGCCAACCTGAAGTGGTACAGTCAAAAATGACCAAATATAACGGAGGCGTTGAAATTCACTAGGCGCTCCCTTATATCTGAGGCTTGTGGTTGCGTCAAATAGCGCAATAGGGCCACATATGGGGTATTTCTATAAACTGCAGAAACGGGGCAATAATTATTGGGTTGCATTTCTCTGGTAATAGGTTTATAATTATGAAAAATATTGGATTACAATAAAATCTCTGCACAGAAAATTAAAATTTTCAAATTCCTTACACACTTGGCTTTTATTTCTGTGACTCCCCTAAAGGGTTTAAACACTTTCTGGATGTGCTTTTGCAGAGTTTGGGGGGTGCAGTTTCTGAAATGGGGTGCTTTGTGGGGCTTTCTAACATACAGGCCCCTCAAATACACTTTAAACCTGAACAGGTCCCTAAAAATATCTGATTTTGAAATTTTACTGAAAATTTGGAAATTTGCTGCTAATGTTTTAAGCTTCCTATCGTCTAAAAAAAATGAAAGATAGTTTAATAAATGCCGCCAACATAAAGTAGACATGTTGCTAATGCTATTTAATATATAATTTATGTGGTATAACCACTTTCTGTATACGCAAAGAAGTTTCAAAGTTGGAAAAATGCATTTTTTCACATTTTTTCACCTTATTTGGGTTTTTTTCATAAAGATTTGTTATGAGTATCGACTCCAATTTACCAGAAATGTAAAGTACAATATGTCACGAGAAAACAATCTCAGAATCAGCCGGATAGGTAAAAGCATCCCGAAGTTATTAATGACTAAAGTGACACTGGTCATATTCATAAAATTTGTCTCTGTCATTAAGGCCATTTCAGGCTCTGTCCTTAAGGGGTTAAAGGTATGCCTAAGGAGAAGACACCAGGGCCAGACGGTCTGCCATCAGAAGTATATAACATGTTAGGCCAGGTGTTGGTGGGACAGCTTCAAGAAGTATTGATAGATTCACATATAAAGGGATATTTGCCAGACTCAATGTATGAAGCAGAAATTGTGTTGATTCCTAAGGAAGGGAAAGACCTGAGGGACCCAGAATCATTTAGACCTATTTCTTTGATTAATTTAGATATGAAATTGTTGTCCAAAGTGCTAGCAATAGGTTGGCTAAAGTGATGCAGACTTTGATTGGTAAAGATCAATGTGGGTTTATTTCGGGTCGATCAACCCATGATAATGTAAGACGAGTACAGGCTAACATTCTGATAGGTAAAGAGGATGGGGGCCATTCCATACTGTCATTAGACGCAGCAAAAGCATTTGACAGTGTGGAGTGGCCCTATCTATGGAGTGTGCTCAGGAATTTTGGTTTTGGGGAGGTTTTTTTAAGGTGGATGGAACTGATCTATTTGAGGCCGAGGGCTAAAGTGTCAATTAATGGTGCCTCCCCCGAGTACTTTGGGTTAAGGAGGGGCACTAGACAAGGTTGTCCTCTCTCCCCCCTGCTCTTTGCCCTGGCTATTGAGCCACTTGCTAGAGCTTTAAATAAGAACAAGAAGATCGAGGGCTTTGGAGCCGGGGGGACAGAGGACAAGGTGGCATTGTATGCCGATGATTTGCTCCTGTTTCTGGGAAATACCGGGGTGGGTCTAGAGGAAGCAATGAGGGAGGTCAGCAGGTTTGGGGAATACTCTGGGTTGGGTATTAATTGGAACAAATCAGTGCTGCTGCTGTTGGATCCAGAGATTGAGGTTGAGCCAGGCCTTGAGTTACAGGTACTAAAACCGGAGGGCTCCTTCAAATACCTGGGAATTATGATTACTGCAGACATACGGAGATTTGAAGAACTGAATATTTCCCCTAGATTAACCCTTTAAGGACATGGCCCATTTTCGTTTTTACGTTTTCGGTTTTTCCTCCTTGTGTTTAAAAGGTCATAGCACTTGCATTTTTCCACCTAGAAACCCCCATGACCCCTTATTTCTTGCGTCACTAATTGTACTTTGCAATTACAGGCTGAATTTTTGCATAAAGTACACTGCGAAACCAGAAAAAAATTCAAAGTGTGGTGAAATTGAAAACAAAAAAGGCATTTCTTTTATTTGGGGGAAATGTGTTTTTACGCCATTCACCCTGGGGTAAAACTGACTTGTTATGCATGTTCCTCAAGTCGTTACGATTAAAACGATATATAACATGTATAACTTATATTGTATCTGATGGCCTGTAAAAAATTCAAACCGTTGTTAACCAATATACGTTCCTTAAAATCGCTCCATTCCCAGGCTTATAGCGCTTTTATCCTTTGGTCTATGGGGCTGTGCGAGGTGTCATTTTTGCGCCATGATTTGATCTTTCTATCGGTACCTTGATTGCCCATATACGTCTTTTTGATCGCTTTTTATTACATTTTTTCTGGATTTGATGCGACCAAAAATGCGCAATTTTGCACTTTGGGATTTTTTTGCACTGACGCCGTTTACCGTGTGAGATCAGGAATGTGATTAATTAATAGTTCAGGCGATTACGCACGCGGCGATAGCAAACATGTTTATTTATTTATTTATTTGTTTACTTTTATTTAAAACCTGGGAAAAGGGGGGTGATTCAGACTTTTATTAGGGGAGGGGGATTTTTACTATTAACAACACTTTTTTTTTTTTTTTTACACATATACTAGAAGCCCCCCTAGGGGACTTCTAGTATATACACTGTGATCTCTCATTGAGATCTCTGCAGCATAGATATGCTGCAGAGATCCATGAGATCGGCACTCGTTTGCTTTCGGCTGCTGCAGCCGGAAGTAAACGAGTGCCGAGCCGAGGACGGCGCCATCTTGGACGCGTCCCCGGCCGGCATCAGTAACGGAGATCGCTCCTCCGGGACAAGGTCCCGGAGGAGCGATCTCCCCCACTAGACACCAGGGAAACGTTGCCTCCGGTAATCGGAGGCAGCTGTCAACTTTGACAGCTGCCTCCGATTAGCTAATTAGCGGGCACGGCGATCAGACCGTGCCCGCTAATAGCGGCGGTCCCGGGCTACACGCGGCACCCGGGATCGCGGCACTTCAAAGCGGGGCCGCCGCGCGGCCCCGCTTTGAAGTGCAAGTGAGGACATAGGACGTACCGGTACGTCCTATGTCCTTAAGAGGTTAAATAAAATGAAACAACAAGCCCAGATATGGAATAAATTACCCTTATCGAGCGCGGACAGAATGGGGTTAATTAGAATGATATGGTTACCCCAGTTGCTGTATGTATTGGCAGGAGCACCAGTATGGCTGGGTAAACGGGTGTTTCGGAGGATAGAAGCGGTATTTAACATGCTTATTTGGAGAGGTAGAAGAACGCGTATTAGAATGAAATACTTAACTCAACCTGAAGAAAAGGGAGGGCTAGCTATGCCTGATGTGTTTAGATATTATGTACCAATGGTATTGACATGGCTGACTAAATGGAAAGAGGTGCAGGTACTGGCAAATTGGGTGGAAGAACAGAAGGGAGCAGCTGGTAACATATTTGAGGTGCTGGAAATGAAAAGTCAATCAGGGTACCCTAAATACTCCATACAGAGGATGCTGTTAAGCGCATGGTATCTTGTGAAAAAAGGGGAGGGGGTTGTGGGGGCTCTTAATTTTACACCTTTGTTTCGAAACAATCACTATCCAGAATTGGAGGGGTTAGCAGACCCAGAATATTGGTTACAAAGTGGTTTGAGGTACGTGGAACAGTTTTTTACAGATGGAGTCTTGAATAAATATGAAGACCTATGCAAGTCCTCTGATAAGAAGCTGTGTAAATTAAGATACCTCCAGTTATATATGTCAGTAAGAACAGTAACAGATGTAAATAAATGGCGGGTGATGAGCTCCAAAGTGTTTACACAAGTCATCCAGATAGACGGTAAGGCTAGAGGGGGAGTCACAAAATTGTATAAAATATTGGGCACACTAGAAGATGGGAAACTTACAATGAAATCACAAGAAAAATGGGAAAAAACACTAGGGGTTAAAGAGCTGGAATTTTGGGAGGAAGTGTATAAATCTGCAAGGGATCATATCACAAATAGTTCAAATAAGGTGACACAGTTTTTTGTAAATCATAGATTATATTATTCAATAAAAGATATGGTGAAGTGGAAAAGAAATAAAAGTCAAAAGTGTATAAGATGTGAAGACATGAACACAGATTTAGATCACCACTGGTGGTTTTGTCGAAAGGTGGTAACTTATTGGCACGATATTTTTTTAGTTATGACAAAGATTTTTGCGGTATAGTTAATATAGAATTGTGTACACCATACTATACCTGATAATAAGTAAAAGATTCATGTCTAGGGCTAGGAAAGGAGTAAATGTTATTGAACTAAGATAATGGATGATTATATGTTATATTTGTAACCGGAGAAGGAAGAACCAGGGTGGCTTGTTAACCTTATGTTGATAATGGGTGAAAGGATGGGTTGTAGGTGGGGCCGTGGATCTGGACACAATCGGGAGAGAGGTAAAGGTAAACGACTGATTATAAGATTTGAGCGATTGCCTCGGTTGTTTTTAAGGCCAGCTCTGCTCTTCTTTAAGTCTCAGTAGTTAAATTATAAATATTTATTTAATTAATTCTTATTTATTATATATTTTTTATTCATTTAGTTTTTTTTTTTCTTTCTCAGTATTCTTTACGATTATTATTATTATTTAAGTTTTAATTTTTTATTTGATTTCACTTATTTATTTATTTTTATAACACCTGAGGTGTGGAGGGATGATTTGGAATGGAAGCTGACGGGGGGGACCATAATTTATCATGATAAATGGTGGATGAGGCCCTTCCGGGAGTTTAGTTGAGTGTATGGAGCACTGGTGGTCTACCTGAGTGGGCTTTCCTGTGCTCCAGGAAGGAAAGGTTGGTGGGAAGGGCTCTGCTGGGCAGAACGGCTCCGGAGATGGGGCGGTTCGGCCAGAGAAGGTACCCTGAATGGATGGAATTACCAGGTGGATAAAGAACAGAAGTATATCTCTGTATTTTAGTAGTCTCATTTATTTTTAGTTTAATTATTTATTTATTTATTTTGCTGTCTGTTTTCTTTTCCTTCTGTGTTTATTTTATTTATTTATTTTTTCCCCTTTTTCTTTCCTCTTCTTTGGGGGGTGAAATGTAGGCAAGGGGAGCGGAGCTCTGTTGAGGGACAACCGAGTCTGTTGGCTAAGTGTTGACTTTATAATTTTTCAATTAAGTTAGTTTGTTGTGCTCTCCCGACAGTGTCTGGATTCTGCGGTTAGTATAGTGGTAAGATACAATGGTGGTGTTAGTAAACTGGGATATATTGTTGGTAAGGGGAAGATTTTAGATAGTTCCTGGTAAAGGGATGGATTGAGCCCCCTGGTGAAATCCCCTCTGGATTATATTGCTGTTTGGTTATGGTTTATCATGGATGGTAATGAACTAGACCGGGTATATTTTGCGGATGGAGATAATATGGGGTAGGATGTGGATTATTGAGGTTTTAACATGATTTTGTACCATGAAAATTTAATAAAGTTTATAAAAAAAAAAAATCATAATATGATTGCAATTATATTTCTGTATGTGATAAAAAAATCTGACAAACACACCATAAAAACAGACATAAAAACCAGAGGGCAGAGGATCATGGGAAAATATAAGATTTGTGTCATTCTCAAAACTTTTGGCCATGACCGTAGATGGGGCTTCCCGTTCAGCCTGAATGCCCGGAGAGATGGTAAATCGGCTATTCTTGATGAACTAGAGAAGTTCTGCGAAACCTTGGACATTCAGCCTCCTCACCTGCACGACTGGTAGTTACTACCTCCACCTCCTGCTGTGTGGACGCCGATGCAGAACAGGAAGAAATGACCTGCCCTGAATTCTTCACCCAAACGATCAGGAACGGGGGTCTCTTCCCGTCCTATATGAAGCACCTCCTGAGCTTAGGGACTTCCTCTTCAGACCCTGTGTGTGACTTCTTAGTATGCTGTTACATGACCTTGGTTGCTGTATATCTGTTGTCATCATACCGCATACTCTATTTTTCCTATTGTCGAACTAAGCAGTTGCCGAATGGTGACAGAAAGATGTTCTCATCACGTTTGTTGCCCTTCTTCTTTTTCTACCTCCAAGCCTTTCTCTTTTTCTCCCCTTCTTTCCACATTTCTCATCTTCTTCTGACCCGACCCCCCTGTCAACTGCTGAGCGAGTTACCGTTCACCCCTATGGCTCAGCTGTGTGGGTGAGAAGGCTCCTACACCATTCCACTATGATTATATATCTCACACACTATACACATATATATATCATACACTATAGATTATATATTTCATACACTATATATATCATACACTATAGATTATATGTCATACCCTATACATTATATATGTCATACCCTATACATTATATATTTTATACCCTATACATTATATATATGATACACTATAGATTATATGTCATACCCTATACATTATATATTTTATACCCTATACATTATATATTTTATACCCTATACATTATATATCATACACTATATATATCTATCATACACTATAGATTATATGTCATACCCTATACATTATATATTTTATACCCTATACATTATATATATGATACACTATAGATTATATGTCATACCCTATACATTATATATTTTATACCCTATACATTATATATTTTATACCCTATACATTATATATATATCATACACTATAGATTATATTTTTCATACTCTATATCTATACACTACAGAGTATATATTTATGGTGGCCTAAAGACTACAAATTACAGAGCTCTCTCCATATCGTAACCATGACAACACCAGTCAGCTCCACAGGGTCGCTGACACTGCGCATGCGCACTCACACGGCCCTGTAAAGTCTGGGGGCTGGAACCTTCAACACTATAGATCAGCTCGTGCACACAGCCAATAAGCAAACAGACGTGAAAAAGACCAGGATCATGGGACCGCCCCTACGTGGTGACGTAATTCTGAGGGCGGTCTCATGCTAATGTGCGGCGTGCAGCGTGATGACGTAGGCGCCCCTGCGGGTCCCGATTGCTGCAGCCGCTTGTCAGTGTGACGAAGATTGGCACCGGGTAAGCTGTCACTCACAGCGCCCGCCCGCCGGCCCGCACCGCTTCCCCGGTCTTCCCGCAGCGCCCACGCCCCGCCACCCACACACATATGCCGCCACAGGGGCCCCGGTCCACACGTCCCCATTCTGCGCGCCCCCGGCCTCCCACGGCGCTGTCCATGCGCGTTCCCGGGTCCTCCCCCTCCCCGAGCGCGGCTCTGGCCCCGCCCACCGCCGGTGTGGACGCACCTCCCACTCGTGAGCGCGCCTTCTCTATCTGTCCAATAGCAGCGGCGCATGCGGCACTCCCAGCCAATCACAGCGGGCGCGCGGCTGTTGCCGAGGCTGTAGGGCTTGTGCCCTAAGGGAGGGGCGGGTCAGCTGGGCGGAGCTTAGTGGGTGGGGTCTGACTAGAATGCAAAAACCGTGTTGTGTGTCTGAACGGGCACAGGAAGCGGCAGTGTGCGCCGTGTAAATGCCTCCCCCTTATGTGTCACTATGTGCACCCTCACAATGCTTCCCCCTAGTGTGTCCCTGTATATGGTGTCCCCTATGTGCACCCTCACAATGCTTCCCCCTAGTGTCCCTGTATATGGTGTCCCCTATGTGCACTCTCACAATGCTTCCCCCTAGTGTCACTGTATATGGTGTCCCCTATGTGCACCCTCACAATGCTTCCCCCTAGTGTGTCCCTGTATATGGTGTCCCCTATGTGCACCCTCACAATGCTTCCCCCTAGTGTCACTGTATATGGTGTCCCCTATGTGCACCCTCACAATGCTTCCCCCTAGTGTCACTGTATATGGTGTCCCCTATGTGCACCCTCACAATGCTTCCCCCTAGTGTGTCACTGTATATGGTGTCCCCTATGTGCACCCTCACAATACTTCCCCCTAGTGTCACTGTATATGGTGTCCCCTATGTGCACCCTCACAATGCTTCCCCCTAGTGTCACTGTATATGGTGTCCCCTATGTGCACCCTCACAATACTTCCCCCTAGTGTCACTGTATATGGTGTCCCCTATGTGCACCCTCACAATACTTCCCCCTAGTGTCACTGTATATGGTGTCCCCTATGTGCACCCTCACAATACTTCCCCCTAGTGTCACTGTATATGGTGTCCCCTATGTGCACCCTCACAATGCTTCCCCCTAGTGTGTCACTGTATATGGTGTCCCCTATGTGCACCCTCACAATGCTTCCCCCTAGTGTGTCCCTGTATATGGTGTCCCCTATGTGCACCCTCACAATGCTTCCCCCTAGTGTGTCACTGTATATGGTGTCCCCTATGTGCACCCTCACAATGCTTCCCCCTAGTGTCACTGTATATGGTGTCCCCTATGTGCACCCTCACAATGCTTCCCCCTAGTGTCACTGTATATGGTGTCCCCTATGTGCACCCTCACAATGCTTCCCCCTAGTGTGTCCCTGTATATGGTGTCCCCTATGTGCACCCTCACAATACTTCCCCCTAGTGTGTCCCTGTATATGGTGTCCCCTATGTGCACCCTCACAATGCTTCCCCCTAGTGTCACTGTATATGGTGTCCCCTATGTGCACCCTCACAATACTTCCCCCTAGTGTGTCACTGTATATGGTGTCCCCTATGTGCACCCTCACAATGCTTCCCCCTAGTGTCACTGTATATGGTGTCCCCTATGTGCACCCTCACAATGCTTCCCCCTAGTGTGTCCCTGTATATGGTGTCCCCTATGTGCACCCTCACAATGCTTCCCCCTAGTGTGTCACTGTATATGGTGTCCCCTATGTGCACCCTCACAATACTTCCCCCTAGTGTCACTGTATATGGTGTCCCCTATGTGCACCCTCACAATGCTTCCCCCTAGTGTGTCCCTGTATATGGTGTCCCCTATGTGCACCCTCACAATGCTTCCCCCTAGTGTGTCCCTGTATATGGTGTCCCCTATGTGCACCCTCACAATACTTCCCCCTAGTGTGTCCCTGTATATGGTGTCCCCTATGTGCACCCTCACAATGCTTCCCCCTAGTGTCACTGTATATGGTGTCCCCTATGTGCACCCTCACAATACTTCCCCTAGTGTGTCACTGTATATGGTGTCCCCTATGTGCACCCTCACAATGCTTCCCCCTAGTGTCACTGTATATGGTGTCCCCTATGTGCACCCTCACAATGCTTCCCCCTAGTGTCACTGTATATGGTGTCCCCTATGTGCACCCTCACAATGCTTCCCCCTAGTGTCACTGTATATGGTGTCCCCTATGTGCACCCTCACAATGCTTCCCCCTAGTGTCACTGTATATGGTGTCCCCTATGTGCACCCTCACAATGCTTCCCCCTAGTGTGTCACTGTATATGGTGTCCCCTATGTGCACCCTCACAATACTTCCCCCTAGTGTCACTGTATATGGTGTCCCCTATGTGCACCCTCACAATGCTTCCCCCTAGTGTGTCCCTGTATATGGTGTCCCCTATGTGCACCCTCACAATGCTTCCCCCTAGTGTGTCCCTGTATATGGTGTCCCCTATGTGCACCCTCACAATACTTCCCCCTAGTGTGTCCCTGTATATGGTGTCCCCTATGTGCACCCTCACAATGCTTCCCCCTAGTGTCACTGTATATGGTGTCCCCTATGTGCACCCTCACAATACTTCCCCCTAGTGTGTCACTGTATATGGTGTCCCCTATGTGCACCCTCACAATGCTTCCCCCTAGTGTCACTGTATATGGTGTCCCCTATGTGCACCCTCACAATGCTTCCCCCTAGTGTCACTGTATATGGTGTCCCCTATGTGCACCCTCACAATACTTCCCCTAGTGTGTCCTGTATATGGTGTCCCCTATGTGCACCCTCACAATGCTTCCCCCTAGTGTCACTGTATATGGTGTCCCCTATGTGCACCCTCACAATGCTTCCCCCCTAGTGTCACTGTATATGGTGTCCCCTATGTGCACCCTCACAATGCTTCCCCCCTAGTGTCACTATATATGGTGTCCCCTATGTGCACCCTCACAATACTTCCCCCTAGTGTGTCCCTGTATATGGTGTCCCCTATGTGCACCCTCACAATGCTTCCCCCTAGTGTGTCCCTGTATATGGTGTCCCCTATGTGCACCCTCACAATGCTTCCCCCTAGTGTGTCCCTGTATATGGTGTCCCCTATGTGCACCCTCACAATGCTTCCCCCTAGTGTGTCCCTGTATATGGTGTCCCCTATGTGCACCCTCACAATGCTTCCCCCTAGTGTGTCCCTGTATATGGTGTCCCCTATGTGCACCCTCACAATACTTCCCCCTAGTGTGTCCCTGTATATGGTGTCCCCTATGTGCACCCTCACAATGCTTCCCCCTAGTGTCACTGTATATGGTGTCCCCTATGTGCACCCTCACAATACTTCCCCCTAGTGTGTCACTGTATATGGTGTCCCCTATGTGCACCCTCACAATACTTCCCCCTAGTGTGTCCCTGTATATGGTGTCCCCTATGTGCACCCTCACAATGCTTCCCCCTAGTGTCACTGTATATGGTGTCCCCTATGTGCACCCTCACAATGCTTCCCCCTAGTGTGTCACTATATATGGTGTCCCCTATGTGCACCCTCACAATGCTTCCCCCTAGTGTGTCACTATATATGGTGTCCCCTATGTGCACCCTCACAATGCTTCCCCCTAGTGTCACTGTATATGGTGTCCCCTATGTGCACCCTCACAATGCTTCCCCCTAGTGTGTCCCTGTATATGGTGTCCCCTATGTGCACCCTCACAATACTTCCCCCTAGTGTCACTGTATATGGTGTCCCCTATGTGCACCCTCACAATGCTTCCCCCTAGTGTCACTGTATATGGTGTCCCCTATGTGCACCCTCACAATGCTTCCCCCTAGTGTCACTGTATATGGTGTCCCCTATGTGCACCCTCACAATGCTTCCCCCTAGTGTGTCACTGTATATGGTGTCCCCTATGTGCACCCTCACAATACTTCCCCCTAGTGTCACTGTATATGGTGTCCCCTATGTGCACCCTCACAATACTTCCCCCTAGTGTCACTGTATATGGTGTCCCCTATGTGCACCCTCACAATGCTTCCCCCTAGTGTCACTGTATATGGTGTCCCCTATGTGCACCCTCACAATGCTTCCCCCTAGTGTCACTGTATATGGTGTCCCCTATGTGCACCCTCACAATGCTTCCCCCTAGTGTCACTGTATATGGTGTCCCCTATGTGCACCCTCACAATGCTTCCCCCCTAGTGTCACTGTATATGGTGTCCCCTATGTGCACCCTCACAATGCTTCCCCCTAGTGTGTCCCTGTATATGGTGTCCCCTATGTGCACCCTCACAATGCTTCCCCCTAGTGTGTCCCTGTATATGGTGTCCCCTATGTGCACCCTCACAATGCTTCCCCCTAGTGTCCCTGTATATGGTGTCCCCTATGTGCACCCTCACAATGCTTCCCCCTAGTGTCACTGTATATGGTGTCCCCTATGTGCACTCTCACAATGCTTCCCCCTAGTGTCACTGTATATGGTGTCCCCTATGTGCACCCTTACAATACTTCCCCCTAGTGTGTCCCTGTATATGGTGTCCCCTATGTGCACCCTCACAATGCTTCCCCCTAGTGTGTCCCTGTATATGGTGTCCCCTATGTGCACCCTCACAATGCTTCTCCCCCCATACCCCACAGTACAGGGCGCCCTCCCCCCATACCCCACAGTACAGGGTGCCCTCCCCCCATACCCCACAGTACAGGGTGTCCTCCCCCCATACCCCACAGTACAGGGCATCCTCCCCCCATACCCCACAGTACAGGGTGCCCTCCCCCCATACCCCACAGTACAGGGTGCCCTACCCTCATACCCCACAGTACAGGGCGTCCTCCCCCCCATACCCCACAGTACAGGGTGTCCTCCCCCCATATCCCACAGTACAGGGCGTCCTCCCCCCATACCCCACAGTACAGGGTGTCCTCCCCCCATATCCCACAGTACAGGGTGTCCTCCCCCCATATCCCACAGTACAGGGTGCCCTCCCCCCATACCCCACAGTACAGGGCGCCCTCCCCCCATACCCCACAGTACAGGGTGTCCTCCCCCCATATCCCACAGTACAGGGTGCCCTCTCTCTATACCCCACAGTACAGGGTGTCCTCCCCCCATACCCCACAGTACAGGGCGCCCTCCCCCCATACCCCACAGTACAGGGTGTCCTCCCCCCATACCCCACAGTACAGGGCATCCTCCCCCCATATCCCACAGTACAGGGTGCCCTCTCTCTATACCCCACAGTACAGGGTGTCCTCCCCCCATACCCCACAGTACAGGGCGCCCTCCCCCCATACCCCACAGTACAGGGTGTCCTCCCCCCATACCCCAGAGTACAGGGTGTCCTCCCCCATACCCCACAGTACAGGGCGCCCTCCCCCCATACCCCACAGTACAGGGTGTCCTTCCCCCCATACCCCACAGTACAGGGTGTCCTCCCCCCATATCCCACAGTACAGGGTGCCCTCTCTCTATAACCCACAGTACAGGGTGCCCTCCCCCCATACCCCACAGTACAGGGCGTCCTCCCCCCATACCCCACAGTACAGGGTGTCCTCCCCCCATACCCCACAGTACAGGGTGCCCTCTCTCTATACCTCACAGTACAGGGCGCCCTCCCCCCATACCCCACAGTACAGGGTGTCCTCCCCCCATACCCCACAGTACAGGGTGCCCTCCCCCCATACCCCACAGTACAGGGCGCCCTCCCCCCATACCCCACAGTACAGGGTGTCCTCCCCCCATACCCCACAGTACATGGTGCCCTCCCCCCATACCCCACAGTACAGGGTGTCCTCCCCCCATACCCCACAGTACATGGTGCCCTCCCCCCATATCCCACAATACAGGGTGCCCTCTCTCTATACCCCACAGTACAGGGTGCCCTCCCCCCATACCCCACAGTACAGGGCGTCTTCCCCCCATATCCCACAGTACAGGGCGTCTTCCCCCCATACCCCACAGTACAGGGCGTCCTCCCCCCATACCCCACAGTACAGGGCTTCCTCCCCCCATACCCCACAGTACAGGGCGTCCTCTCCCCATACCCCACAGTACAGGGTGCCCTCCCCCCATACCCCACAGTACAGGGCGTCCTCCCCCCATACCCCACAGTACATGGTGCCCTCCCCCCATACCCCACATTACAGGTTGCCCTCTCTCTATACCCAACAGTACAGGGCACCCTCCCCCCATACCCCACAGTACAGGGCGCCCTCCCCCCATACCCCACAGAACATGGTGCCCTCCCCTCATACCCCACAGTACAGGGTGCCCTCTCTCTATACCCCACAGTACAGGGTGCCCTACCCCCATACCCCACAGTACAGGGTGCCCTCCCCCCATACCCCACAGTACAGGGTGTCCTCTCTCTATATCCCACAGTACAGGGCACCCTCGCCCCATACCCCACAGTACAGGGCGTCCTCCCCCCATACCCCACATTACAGGTTAACCTCTCTCTATACCCCACAGTACAGGGTGCCCTACCCCCATACCCTACAGTACATGGTGCCCTCCCCCCATATCCCACAGTACAGGGTGCCCTCTCTCTATACCCCACAGTACAGGGTGCCCTCTCTCTATACCCCACAGTACAGGGTGCCCTCCCCCCATACCCCACAGTACAGGGCGTCTTCCCCCCATACCCCACAGTACAGGGCGTCCTCCCCCCATACCCCACAGTACAGGGCTTCCTCCCCCCATACCCCACAGTACAGGGCGTCCTCTCCCCATACCCTACAGTACATGGTGCCCTCTCTACATACCCCACAGTACAGGGCATCCTCCCCCATACCCCACAGTACAGGGCGTCCTCCCCCCATACCCCACAGTACAGGGTGCCCTCTCTCTATACCCCACAGTACAGAGTGGCCTCCCCCCATACCCCACAGTACAGGGCATCCTCTCCCCATACCCCACAGTACAGGATGCCCTCCCCCCATACCCCACAGTACAGGGTGCCCTCTCTATACCCCACAGTACAGTGTGCCCTACCCCCATACCCCACAGTACATGGTGCCCTCCCCCCATACCCCACATTACAGGTTGCCCTCTCTCTATACCCCACAGTACAGGGCACCCTCCCCCCATACCCCACAGTACAGGGTGTCCTCCCCCCATACCCCACAGTACATGGTGCCCTCCCCTCATACCCCACAGTACAGGGTGCCCTCTCTCTATACCCCACAGTACAGGGTGCCCTACCCCCATACCCCACAGTACATGGTGCCCTCCCCCCATACCCCACAGTACAGGGTGCATTCTCTTTATATCCCACAGTACAGGGCGCCCTCCCCCCATACCCCACAGTACAGGGCGTCCTCCCCCCATACCCCACATTACAGGTTAACCTCTCTCTATACCCCACAGTACAGGGTGCCCTACCCCCATACCCCACACTACATGGTGCCCTCCCCCCATACCCCACAGTACAGGGTGCCCTCCCCCCATACCCCACAGTACAGGGCGTCCTTCCCCCATACCCCACAGTACAGGGTGCCCTTTCTCTATACCCCACAGTACAGGGTGTCCTCCCCCCATACCCCACAGTACAGGGCGCCCTACCCCCATACCCCACAGTACAGGGTGCCCTCTCTCTATACCCCACAGTACAGGGTGTCCTCCCCCCATACCCCACAGTAGTACAGGGTGCCCTCCCCCCATATCCCACAGTACAGGGCGCCCTCCCCCCATACCCCACAGTACAGGGCGTCCTCCCCCCATACCCCACAGTACAGGGCGCCCTCCCCCCATACCCCACAGTACAGGGCGCCCTCCCCCCATAACCCACAGTACAGGGTGCCCTCTCTCCATACCCCACAGTACAGGGCGCCCTCCCCCCATACCCCACAGTACAGGGTGCCCTCTCTCCATACCCCACAGTACAGGGCGCCCTCCCCCCATACCCCACAGTACAGGGCGCCCTCCCCCCATACCCCACAGTACAGGGTGTCCTCCCCCCATATCCCACAGTACAGGGTGCCCTCCCCCCATACCCCACAGTACAGGGCGTTCTCCCCCCATACCCCACAGTACAGGGCGTCCTCCCCCCATACCCCACAGTACATGGTGCCCTCTCTCCATACCCCACAGTACAGGGCGTCCTCCCCCCATACCCCACAGTACAGGGCATCCTCCCCCCATACCCCACAGTACAGGGTGCCCTCTCTCTATACCCCAGAGTACAGGGTGCCCTCTCTCTATACCCCACAGTAGAGGGTGCTTTCTCTCTATACCCCACAGTACAGGGTGTCCTCCCCCCATACCCCACAGTACAGGGCATCCTCCCCCCATACCCCACAGTACAGGGTGTCCTCCCCCCATACCCCACAGTACAGGTTGCCCTCTCTCTATATCCCACAGTACAGGGCGCCCTCCCCCCATACCCCACAGTACAAGGTGTCCTCCCCCCATACCCCACAGTACAGGTTGCCCTCTCTCTATACCCCACAGTACAGGGTGTCCTCCCCCCATACCCCACAGTACAGGGCATCCTCCCCCCATACCCCACAGTACAGGGAGTCCTCCCCCCATACCCCACAGTACAGGTTGCCCTCTCTCTATATCCCACAGTACAGGGCGCCCTCCCCCCATACCCCACAGTACAGGGTGTCCTCCCCCCATACCCCACAGTACAGGTTGCCCTCTCTCTATATCCCACAGTACAGGGAGTCCTCCCCCCATACCCTACAGTACCCATCTCTGATACCCCGCAGTGAATGTTTCTATCTGCCCCTATAGGTGCTCAGGGATTTGGAGCTGTGAGATGAAGTCTTTTGTTGGTGCAGTATGATGTCCACAGAGCAAATGGGCATGGAGGACTACCCGGAGGAGCCGCAGGTAACAGGGCTGGAGGGACTATGTCATGTGTCAGCCATTCATCCTGGCAGACAGCTGTAATCCCTGTGCGATCAGTAATGCACCATCAGGATTCTCTGCAGGCCTCTGGGGGGGGGGGGGGGGGGATTCTCTGCAGGCCTCAGGGGGGGGATGCTCTGCATGCCTCAGGGGGTGGGGGGGGAATGCTCTGCATGCCTCAGGGGGGGTGGGGGGATTCTCTGGGGGGGTGGGGGGATTCTCTGCAGGCCTCCGGGGGGGTGGGGGGGATTGGGGGGGATTCTCTGCAGGCCTCCGGGGGGGGGGGGGGGGGGGATTGGGGGGGATTCTCTGCAGGCCTCCGGGGGGGGGGGGATTGGGGGGGATTCTCTGCAGGCCTCTGGGGGGGTGGGGGGGATTCTCTGCAGGCCTCTGGGGGGGTGGGTGGGGGATTCTCTGCAGGCCTCAGGGGGGGGATGCTCTGCATGCCTCAGGGGGTGGGGGGGGGAATGCTCTGCATGCCTCAGGGGGGGGGGATTCTCTGCAGGCCTCCGGGGGGGTGGGGGGGATTCTCTGCAGGCCTCTGGGGGGGTGGGGGATTCTCTGCAGGCCTCGGGGGGGTGGGGGGGGGGGATTCTCTGCATGCCTGGGGGGGGTGGGGGGGATTCTCTGCATGCCTCGGGGGGGGGGGGGGATTCTCTACAGGCCTCGGGGGGGGGAATGCTCTGCATGCCTCAAGGGGGGGGGATTCTCTGCATGCCTCGGGGGGGGATTCTCTACAGGCCTCGGGGGGGGGGGGGAATGCTCTGCATGCCTCAGGGGGGGGGGGGATTCTCTGCAGGCCTCTGGGGGGGATGCTCTGCATGCCTCGGGGGGGGGGGGGGATTCTCTACAGGCCTCTGGGGGGGGGGATTCTCTGCATGCCTCGGGGGGGGGGGGGATTCTCTACAGGCCTCGGGGGGGGGGGGAATGCTCTGCATGCCTCAGGGGGGGGGGGGGATTCTCTGCAGGCCGCGGGGGGGGATGCTCTGCATGCCTCGGGGGGGGGGGGGGATTCTCTACAGGCCTCTGGGGGGGGGATTCTCTACAGGCCTCGGGTGGGGGGGGATGCTCTGCATGCCTCTGGGGGAGATGCTCTGTTGGGGTGGTGTAACCCTTTAGGTCCCCCCTTCTCACTGCCCCCTTCCGCTTCTCCTCGGATACAGGTTGTCACTCAGTTCAAGACGGAGCAGGATGCGGTGAGCGGGGAGGTGTCCACCCAGAGCCCGGCAGCAGCAGCAGCGGACAGCCCCATGGAAACAGACAAACAGGCCATATATAGGTACTGAGGGGGCGGGGTAAGGGAGGGAGGGGTCACCTATAGACAGGGCAGGATGCAGTGGGGGCGGGGCACTGTATATGTATCATGTGTAGGGGAGGAGTCACCTATAGACAGGGCAGGATGCAGTGGGGGCGGGGCACTGTATATATAATGTGTAGGGGAGGGGTCACCTATAGACAGGGCAGGATGCAGTGGGGGCGGGGCGCTGTATATTTATCATGGGTAGGGGCGGGGTCACCTATAGACAGGGCAGGTTGCAGTGGGGGCGGGGCACTGTATATGTATCATGTGTAGGGGAGGAGTCACCTATAGACAGGGCAGGATGCAGTTGGGGCGGGGCACTGTATATATAATGTGTAGGGGAGGGGTCACCTATAGACAGGGCAGGATGCAGTGGGGGCGGGGCACTGTATATATAATGTGTAGGGGAGGGGTCACCTATAGACAGGGCAGGATGCAGTGGGGGCGGGGCACTGTATATGTATCATGTGTAGGGGAGGGGTCACCTATAGACAGGGCAGGATGCAGTGGGGGCGGGGCACTGTATATGTATCATGTGTAGGGGAGGGGTCACCTATAGACAGGGCAGGATGCAGTGGGGGCGGGGCACTGTATATGTATCATGTGTAGGGGAGGGGTCACCTATAGACAGGGCAGGATGCAGTGGGGGCGGGGCACTGTATATGTATCATGTGTAGGGGAGGGGTCACCTATAGACAGGGCAGGATGCAGTGGGGGCGGGGCACTGTATATGTATCATGTGTAGGGGAGGGGTCACCTATAGACAGGGCAGGATGCAGTGGGGGCGGGGCACTGTATATGTATCATGTGTAGGGGAGGGGTCACCTATAGACAGGGCAGGGATGCAGTGGGGGCGGGGCACTGTATATGTATCATGTGTAGGGGAGGGGTCACCTATAGACAGGGCAGGATGCAGTGGGGGCGGGGCACTGTATATGTATCATGTGTAGGGGAGGGGTCACCTATAGACAGGGCAGGATGCAGTGGGGGCGGGGCACTGTATATGTATCATGTGTAGGGGAGGGGTCACCTATAGACAGGGCAGGATGCAGTGGGGGCGGGGCACTGTATATGTATCATGTGTAGGGGAGGGGGTCACCTATAGACAGGGCAGGATGCAGTGGGGGCGGGGCACTGTATATGTATCATGTGTAGGGGAGGGGTCACCTATAGACAGGGCAGGATGCAGTGGGGGCGGGGCACTGTATATGTATCATGTGTAGGGGAGGGGTCACCTATAGACAGGGCAGGATGCAGTGGGGGCGGGGCACTGTATATGTATCATGTGTAGGGGAGGGGTCACCTATAGACAGGGCAGGATGCAGTGGGGGCGGGGCACTGTATATGTATCATGTGTAGGGGAGGGGTCACCTATAGACAGGGCAGGATGCAGTGGGGGCGGGGCACTGTATATGTATCATGTGTAGGGGAGGGGTCACCTATAGACAGGGCAGGATGCAGTGGGGGCGGGGCACTGTATATGTATCATGTGTAGGGGAGGGGTCACCTATAGACAGGGCAGGATGCAGTGGGGGCGGGGCACTGTATATGTATCATGTGTAGGGGAGGGGTCACCTATAGACAGGGCAGGATGCAGTGGGGGCGGGGCACTGTATATGTATCATGTGTAGGGGAGGGGTCACCTATAGACAGGGCAGGATGCAGTGGGGGCGGGGCACTGTATACGTATCATGTGTAGGGGAGGGGTCACCTATAGACGCCCTCTCTTCCTTCCCCCCAGACACCCCCTCTTCCCTCTCCTCGCCCTGCTCTTTGAGAAGTGTGAGGGCTGCACCCAGGGCTCGGAGACCACCACCTCCGCCAGCTTTGACCTGGACATCGAGACCTTTGTGAGGCGACAGCACAAGGAGGGCAAAGACTTCTTCTCAGAGGACCCCGAGACGGACAGCTTGGTGAGTACCCATGTCCTACCACAACAGTGCCCCCTGCTGGTCAGCCAATAGGCACGGAGCACTTACTAGTCACATAGAAGAGGTGTCACCCCGCCACCTAGAAACATAGAGACCACCTGCTCCACCTACTCCGCCCTTCTATCTATCCTGAGCTACTTAGGAAGGAAATCATATAGGTGACCTTCACTTCTTATAGATTTACCAACCACCCCTGCTGGAAGTTTCCTCCAAGCATCTACTACTCTTTCAGTGAAGTAACATTTTATCACGTTGCTTCTGATCTTTCCCCCAGTAACTTCTCTCTGTGTCCTGTATTCCTGGGCTCCTGACATATATAAAGGTTTCCACTATATCCCCCTTTCCCTTCTTCCCTCCTGTAACATATATATATATAAAGGTTTCCATCATGTCCCCCTTTCCCTTCTTCCTCCTGTAACATATATAAAGGTTTCCACTATATCCCCCTTTCCCTTCTTCCTCCTGTAACATATATAAAGGTTTCCATCATGTTCCCTCCTTTCCCTTCTTCCTCCTGTAACATATATAAAGGTTTCCATCATGTTCCCACCTTTCCCTTCTTCCTCCTGTAACATATATAAAGGTTTCCATCATGTTTCCTTTCCCTTCTTCCTCCTGTAACATATATAAAGGTTTCCATCATGTCCTCCCTTTCCCTTCTTCCTCCTGTAACATATATAAAGGTTTCCATCATGTCCTCCCTTTCCCTTCTTCCTCCTGTAACATATATAAAGGTTTCCATCATGTCCTCCCTTTCCCTTCTTCCTCCTGTAACATATATAAAGGTTTCCATCATGTCTCTCCTTTCCCTTCTTCCTCCTGTAACATATATAAAGGTTTCCATCATGTCCTCCCTTTCCCTTCTTCCTCCTATAACATATATAAAGGTTTCCATCATGTCCTCCCTTTCCCTTCTTCCTCCTGTAACATATATAGAGGTTTCCATCATGTCCTCCCTTTCCCTTCTTCCTCCTGTAACATATATAAAGGTTTCCATCATGTCCCCCTTTCCCTTCTTCCTCCTGTAACATATATAAAGGTTTCCATCATGTCCCCCTTTCCCTTCTTCCTCCTGTAACATATATAAAGGTTTCCATCATGTTCCCACCTTTCCCTTCTTCCTCCTGTAACATATATAAAGGTTTCCATCATGTCCCCCCTTTCCCTTCTTCCTCCTGTAACATATATAAAGGTTTCCATCATGTCCCCCCCCCCTTCCCTTCTTTCACCTGTAACATATATAAAGGTTTCCATCATGTCCCCCCTTTCCCTTCTTCCTCCTGTAACATATATAAAGGTTTCCATCATGTCCCCCCCTTCCCTTCTTCCTCCTGTAACATATATAAAGGTTTCCATCATGTCCTCCCTTTCCCTTCTTCCCCCTGTAACATATATAAAGGTTTCCATCATGTCCTCCCTTTCCCTTCTTCCTCCTGTAACATATATAAAGGTTTCCATCATGTCCCCTCCTTTCCCTTCTTCCCCCTGTAACATATATAAAGGTTTCCATCATGTCCCCTCCTTTCCCTTCTTCCTCCTGTAACATATATAAAGGTTTCCATCATGTCCCCCCTTTCCCTTCTTCCTCCTGTAACATATATAAAGGTTTCCATCATGTCCTCCCTTTCCCTTCTTCCTCCTGTAATATATATAAAGGTTTCCATCATGTCCTCCCTTTCCCTTCTTCCCCCTGTAACATATATAAAGGTTTCCATCATGTCCTCCCTTTCCCTTCTTCCTCCTGTAACATATATAAAGGTTTCCATCATGTCCCCTCCTTTCCCTTCTTCCCCCTGTAACATATATAAAGGTTTCCATCATGTCCCCTCCTTCCCTTCTTCCTCCTGTAACATATATAAAGGTTTCCATCATGTCCCCCCTTTCCCTTCTTCCTCCTGTAACATATATAAAGGTTTCCATCATGTCCTCCCTTTCCCTTCTTCCTCCTGTAACATATATAAAGGTTTCCATCATGTCCCCTCCTTTCCCTTCTTCCTCCTGTAATATATATAAAGGTTTCCATCATGTCCTCCTTTCCCTTCTTCCTCCTGTAACATATATAAAGGTTTCCATCATGTCCTCCCTTTCCCTTCTTCCTCCTGTAATATATATAAAGGTTTCCATCATGTCCCCCCTTTCCCTTCTTCCTCCTGTAACATATATAAAGGTTTCCATCATGTCCTCCCTTTCCCTTCTTCCTCCTGTAATATATATAAAGGTTTCCATCATGTCCTCCTTTCCCTTCTTCCTCCTGTAATATATATAAAGGTTTCCATCATGTCCTCCTTTCCCTTCTTCCTCCTGTAATATATCTCCATGCATTACACTGTTGGATATAACCTAGGGTCTCATTGTCCTTTGTGTAGATGGTGAAGGCCATTCAGGTGCTGAGGATCCACCTGCTGGAGCTGGAGAAGGTGAATGAGCTGTGTAAGGACTTCTGCAGCCGCTACATCTCCTGCCTGAAGACCAAGATGAACAGTGAGACCTTGCTGAGCGGGGACCCGGGGGGTCCCTACTCCCCCATACAGGTAAGACGGTGTATAACCCCCCCCCCCTCCCCCGTACAGGTAAGACTGTGTATAACCCCCCCTCCCCCGTACAGGTAAGACTGTGTATAACCCCCCCCCCCTCCCCCGTACAGGTAAGACTGTGTATAACCCACCCCCCCCCCCCCCGTACAGGTATGACTGTGTATAACCCCCCCCCTCCCCCGTACAGGTAAGACTGTGTATAACCCCTACTCCCCCCCGTACAGGTAAGACTGTGTATAACCCCTACTCCCCCGTACAGGTAAGACTGTGTATAACCCCTACTCCCCCATACAGGTAAGACGGTGTATAACCCCCCCCCCCCTCCCCCGTACAGGTAAGACTGTGTATAACCCCCCCTCCCCCGTACAGGTAAGACTGTGTATAACCCCCCCCTCCCCCGTACAGGTAAGACTGTGTATAACCCCCCCCCTCCCCCGTACAGGTAAGACTGTGTATAACCCCCTACTCCCCCCCGTACAGGTATGACTGTGTATAACCCCCTACTCCCCCCCCGTACAGGTATGACTGTGTATAACCCCCTACTCCCCCCCGTACAGGTATGACTGTGTATAACCCCTACTCCCCCGTACAGGTAAGACTGTGTATAACCCCCTACTCCCCCGTACAGGTAAGACTGTGTATAACCCCCTACTCCCCCATACAGGTAAGACGGTGTATAACCCCCCCCCCCTCCCCCGTACAGGTAAGACTGTGTATAACCCCCCCTCCCCCGTACAGGTAAGACTGTGTATAACCCCCCCCCCTCCCCCGTACAGGTAAGACTGTGTATAACCCCCCCCTCCCCCGTACAGGTAAGACTGTGTATAACCCCCCCCCCCCCCCCTCCGTACAGGTATGACTGTATATAACCCCTACTCCCCCCCGTACAGGTATGACTGTGTATAACCCCTACTCCCCCCCGTACAGGTATGACTGTATATAACCCCCCCCCTCCCCCGTACAGGTATGACTGTGTATAACCCCCTACTCCCCCCCGTACAGGTATGACTGTGTATAACCCCCTACTCCCCCCCGTACAGGTATGACTGTGTATAACCCCTACTCCCCCCTGTACAGGTAAGACTGTGTATAACCCCCCCCCCTCCCCCGTACAGGTAAGACGGTGTATAACCCCCCCCCTCCCCCGTACAGGTAAGACTGTGTATAACCCCTACTCCCCCTGTACAGGTAAGACTGTGTATAACCCCTACTCCCCCCGTACAGGTAAGAGTGTGTATAACCCCTACTCCCCCTGTACAGGTAAGACTGTGTATAACCCCTACTCCCCCCCGTACAGGTAAGACTGTGTATAACCCCTACTCCCCCCGTACAGGTAAGACTGTGTATAACCCCTACTCCCCCCCGTACAGGTTTGACTGTGTATAACCCCTACTCCCCCCGTACAGGTATGACTGTGTATAACCCCTACTCCCCCGTACAGGTATGACTGTGTATAACCCCTACTCCCCCCCGTACAGGTATGACTGTATATAACCCCCTACTCCCCCCCGTACAGGTATGACTGTATATAACCCCCCCCCCCTCCCCCGTACAGGTATGACTGTGTATAACCCCTACTCCCCCGTACAGGTAAGACTGTGTATAACCCCCCCCTCCCCCGTACAGGTATGACTGTGTATAACCCCTACTCCCCCCCGTACAGGTAAGACTGTGTATAACCCCTACTCCCCCCCGTACAGGTATGACTGTGTATAACCCCTACTCCCCCCCGTACAGGTATGACTGTGTATAACCCCCTACTCCCCCCCGTACAGGTATGACTGTGTATAACCCCTACTCCCCCCTGTACAGGTATGACTGTGTATAACCCCTACTCCCCCCCGTACAGGTATGACTGTGTATAACCCCCCCCCCTCCCCCGTACAGGTATGACTGTGTATAACCCCTACTCCCCCCCGTACAGGTATGACTGTGTATAACCCCTACTCCCCCTGTACAGGTATGACTGCGTATAACCCCTACTCCCCCCCCGTACAGGTATGACTGTGTATAACCCCCTACTCCCCCCTGTACAGGTATGACTGTGTATAACCCCCTACTCCCCCCTGTACAGGTATGACTGTGTATAACCCCCTACTCCCCCCCGTACAGGTATGACTGTGTATATAACCCCCTACTCCCCCCCCGTACAGGTATGACTGTGTATAACCCCTAATCCCCCCGTACAGGTATGACTGTGTATAACCCCTAATCCCCCCGTACAGGTATGACTGTGTATAACCTCTACTCCCCCCCGTACAGGTATGACTGTGTTTAACCCCCCCCCCCCCCCCCCCGTACAGGTATGACTGTGTATAACCCCTAATCCCCCCGTACAGGTATGACTGTGTATAACCCCTACTCCCCCCCGTACAGGTAAGACTGTATATAACCCCCCCCCCTCCCCCTACAGGTATGACTGTGTATAACCCCTACTCCCCCCGTACAGGTATGACTGTATATAACCCCTACTCCCCCCCGTACAGGTATGACTGTGTATAACCCCTACTCCCCCCCGTACAGGTATGACTGTGTATAACCCCTACTCCCCCCGTACAGGTATGACTGTGTATAACCCCTACTCCCCCCCGTACAGGTATGACTGTGTATAACCCCTACTCCCCCCGTACAGGTATGACTGTGTATAACCCCCTACTCCCCCCCGTACAGGTATGACTGTGTATAACCCCTACTCCCCCCCGTACAGGTATGACTGTGTATAACCCCTACTCCCCCCGTACAGGTAAGACTGTGTATAACCCCTACTCCCCCGTACAGGTATGACTGTGTATAACCCCTACTCCCCCCCGTACAGGTATGACTGTATATAACCCCTACTCCCCCCCGTACAGGTATGACTGTATATAACCCCTACTCCCCCCCGTACAGGTATGACTGTGTATAACCCCTACTCCCCCCCGTACAGGTTTGACTGTGTATAACCCCTACTCCCCCCCGTACAGGTATGACTGTGTATAACCCCTACTCCCCCCCGTACAGGTATGACTGTGTATAACCCCTACTCCCCCCCGTACAGGTAAGACTGTATATAACCCCCCCCCCCCTCCCCCGTACAGGTATGACTGTGTATAACCCCCTACTCCCCCCCGTACAGGTATGACTGTATATAACCCCTACTCCCCCCCGTACAGGTATGACTGTGTATAACCCCTACTCCCCCCCGTACAGGTATGACTGTGTATAACCCCTACTCCCCCCCGTACAGGTATGACTGTGTATAACCCCTACTCCCCCCGTACAGGTAAGACTGTGTATAACCCCTACTCCCCCGTACAGGTATGACTGTATATAACCCCTACTCCCCCCCGTACAGGTATGACTGTGTATAACCCCTACTCCCCCCGTACAGGTAAGACTGTGTATAACCCCTACTCCCCCGTACAGGTATGACTGTATATAACCCCTACTCCCCCCCGTACAGGTATGACTGTATATAACCCCTACTCCCCCCCGTACAGGTATGACTGTATATAACCCCTACTCCCCCCCGTACAGGTATGACTGTGTATAACCCCTACTCCCCCCCTTACAGGTATGACTGTGTATAACCCCTACTCCCCCCCGTACAGGTATGACTGTGTATAACCCCTACTCCCCCCCGTACAGGTATGACTGTGTATAACCCCTACTCCCCCCCGTACAGGTAAGACTGTATATAACCCCCCCCCCCTCCCCCGTACAGGTATGACTGTGTATAACCCCCTACTCCCCCCCGTACAGGTATGACTGTGTATAACCCCTACTCCCCCCGTACAGGTATGACTGTGTATAACCCCCTACTCCCCCGTACAGGTATGACTGTGTATAACCCCCTACTCCCCCTGTACAGGTATGACTGTGTATAACCCCCTACTCCCCCCCGTACAGGTATGACTGTGTATAACCCCTACTCCCCCCCGTACAGGTATGACTGTGTATAACCCCTACTCCCCCCGTACAGGTATGACTGTATATAACCCCTACTCCCCCCCGTACAGGTATGACTGTATATAACCCCTACTCCCCCCCGTACAGGTATAACTGTGTATAACCCCTACTCCCCCCCGTACAGGTATGACTGTGTATAACCCCTACTCCCCCCGTACAGGTATGACTGTATATAACCCCCCCCCCCCCCCCCGTACAGGTATGACTGTGTATAACCCCTACTCCCCCCCGTACAGGTATGACTGTATATAACCCCCCCCCCCTCCCCCGTACAGGTATGACTGTGTATAACCCCTACTCCCCCCGTACAGGTATGACTGTATATAACCCCCTACTCACCAGCCTCACTGCCCCCTATGTGTTGGTTATTACAGAGCGGGATCAGCGGCGCCCTCAGCCCTCAGGGAATCGTAGTTCCGGCCTCGGCTCTCCAGCAGGGTAATGTAGCAGTGGCCACTGTGTCAGGTACCGCGTACAGATCCCTCTCATCTCCACCTCGCGTTCTGTTACTCCCTGTTATTTTCTTACCATGTCATTAATGTGTCTCTCCAGCAGGTGGCACTGTCTACCAGCCTGTGACTGTAGTCACCCCGCAGGGTCAGGTTGTAGCTCAAGCCCTGTCTCCTGGTACCATCCGAATCCAGAACTCACAGGTGGGGTAAAAATCAGACACACAGACCACCTGTTATCTGCCCCACCCCCATTATCCCCCATACCTCTGATATCTGCCCCTTTGCTATCTGCTTTCTAGATTATAAACCTAATCTTGCCTATAGCAGCTGCATTTTGTCCAATCATTGCAGAATAGGATGACCAGAGAGTCACAGAGAAACTCCCAAACACTACACTCCCTACACCTACCCCTTACTACCCTTCTTTCCCTGTCCCTCATACTCTCTGACCTAACTGACATGGACACTAAGCTGCCCCTGTACACTCCCTACACCTACCCCTTACTACCCTTCCCTCGCTGTCCCTCATACTCTCTGACCTAACTGACATGGACACTAAGCTGCCCCTGTACTCTCCCTACACCTACCCCTTACTACCCTTCCCTCCCTGTCCCTCATACTCTCTGACCTAACTGACATGGAGACTAAGCTGCCCCTGTACACTCCCTACACCTACCCCTAACTTCCCTTCCCTCCCTGTCCCTCATACTCTCTGACCTAACTGACATGGACACTAAGCTGCCCCTGTACACTCCCTACACCTACCCCTTACTACCCTTCCCTCCCTGTCCCTCATACTCTCTGACCTAACTGACATGGACACTAAGCTGCCCCTGTACTCTCCCTACACCTACCCCTTACTACCCTTCCCTCCCTGTCCCTCATACTCTCTGACCTAACTGACATGGAGACTAAGCTGCCCCTGTACACTCCCTACACCTACCCCTAACTTCCCTTCCCTCCCTGTCCCTCATACTCTCTGACCTAACTGACATGGACACTAAGCTGCCCCTGTACACTCCCTACACCTACCCCTTACTACCCTTCCCTCCCTGTCCCTCATACTCTCTGACCTAACTGACATGGACACTAAGCTGCCCCTGTACTCTCCCTACACCTACCCCTTACTACCCTTCCCTCCCTGTCCCTCATACTCTCTGACCTAACTGACATGGACACTAAGCTGCCCCTGTACACTCCCTACACCTTACCCCCTTACTTCACTTAAATCCCTGTCCCTCATACTCTCTGACCTAACTGACATGGACACTAAGCTGCCCCTGTACTCTCCCTACACCTACCCCTTACTACCCTTCCCTCCCTGTCCCTCATACTCTCTGACCTAACTGACATGGACACTAAGCTGCCCCTGTACTCTCCCTACACCTACCCCTTACTACCCTTCCCTCCCTGTCCCTCATACTCTCTGACCTAACTGACACAGACACTAGGCTGCCCCTGTACTCTCCCTACACCTACCCCTTACTACCCTTCCCTGCCTGTCCCTCATACTCTCTGACCTAACTGACATAGACACTAAGCTGCCCCTGTACTCTCCCTACACCTACCCCTTTCTACCCTTCCCTCCCTGTCCCTCATACTCTCTGACCTAACTGACATGGACACTAAGCTGCCCCTGTACTCTCCCTACACCTACCCCTTACTACCCTTCCCTCCCTGTCCCTCATACTCTCTGACCTAACTGACATGGACACTAAGCTGCCCCTGTACTCTCCCTACACCTACCCCTTACTACCCTTCCCTCCCTGTCCCTCATACTCTCTGACATGGACACTAAGCTGCCCCTGTACACTCCCTACACCTACCCCTTTCTACCCTTCCCTCCCTGTCCCTCATACTCTCTGACCTAACTGACATGGACACTAAGCTGCCCCTGTACTCTCCCTACACCTACCCCTTACTACCCTTCCCTCCCTGTCCCTCATACTCTCTGACCTAACTGACATGGACACTAGGCTGCCCCTGTACTCTCCCTACTCCTACCCCTTACTACCCATCCCTCCCTGTCCCTCATACTCTCTGACCTAACTGACATGGACACTAAGCTGCCCCTGTACTCTCCCTACACCTACCCCTTACTACCCTTCCCTCCCTGTCCCTCATACTCTCTGACCTAACTGACATGGACACTAAGCTGCCCCTGTACTCTCCCTACACCTACCCCTTACTACCCTTCCCTCCCTGTCCCTCATACTCTCTGACCTAACTGACATGGACACTAAGCTGCCCCTGTACTCTCCCTACACCTACCCCTTACTACCCTTCTCTCCCTGTCCCTCATACTCTCTGAGCTAACTGACATGGACACTAAGCTGCCCCTGTTCTCTCCCTACACCTACCCCTTACTACCCTTCCCTCCCTGTCCCTCATACTCTCTGACCTAACTGACATGGACACTAAGCTGCCCCTGTACTCTCCCTACACCTACCCCTTACTACCCTTCCCTCCCTGTCCCTCATACTCTCTGACCTAACTGACATGGACACTAAGCTGCCCCTGTACTCTCCCTACACCTACCCCTTACTACCCTTCTCTCCCTGTCCCTCATACTCTCTGACCTAACTGACATGGACACTAAGCTGCCCCTGTTCTCTCCCTACACCTACCCCTTACTACCCTTCCCTCCCTGTCCCTCATACTCTCTGACCTAACTGACATGGACACTAAGCTGCCCCTGTTCTCTCCCTACACCTACCCCTTACTACCCTTCTCTCCCTGTCCCTCATACTCTCTGACCTAACTGACATGGACACTAAGCTGCCCCTGTACTCTCCCTACACCTACCCCTTACTACCCTTCTTTCCCTGTCCCTCATACTCTCTGACCTAACTGACATGGACACTAAGCTGCCCCTGTACTCTCCCTACACCTACCCCTAACTTCCCTTCCCTTACTGTCTCTCATACTCTCTGACCTTACTGACATGGACACTAAGCTGCCCCTGTACTCTCCCTACACCTACCCCTTACTACCCTTCACTCCCTGTCCCTCATACTCTCTGACCTAACTGACATGGACACTAAGCTGCCCCTGTTCTCTCCCTACACCTACCCCTTACTACCCTTCCCTCCCTGTCCCTCATACTCTCTGACCTAACTGACATGGACACTAAGCTGCCCCTGTACTCTTCCCTACACCTACCCCTTACTACCCTTCCCTCCCTGTCCCTCATACTCTCTGACCTAACTGACATGGACACTAAGCTGCCCCTGTACTCTCCCTACACCTACCCCTTACTTACCCTTCCCTCCCTGTCCTCATACTCTCTGACCTAACTGACATGGACACTAAGCTGCCCCTGTACTCTCCCTACACCTACCCCTTACTACCCTTCCCTCCCTGTCCCTCATACTCTCTGACCTAACTGACATGGACACTAAGCTGCCCCTGTACTCTCCCTACACCTACCCCTTACTACCCTTCTCTCCCTGTCCCTCATACTCTCTGACCTAACTGACATGGACACTAAGCTGCCCTGTACTCTCCCTACACCTACCCCTTACTACCCTTCTCCTCCCTGTCCCTCATACTCTCTGACCTACTGACAGGACACTAAGCTGCCCCTGTACTCTCCCTACACCTACCCCTTACTACCCTTCCCTCCCTGTCCCTCATACTCTCTGACCTAACTGACATGGACACTAAGCTGCCCCTGTACTCTCCCTACACCTACCCCTTACTACCCTTCCCTCCCTGTCCCTCATACTCTCTGACCTAACTGACATGGACACTAAGCTGCCCCTGTCCTCTCCTACACCGACCACTAACTTCCCTTCCCTCCCTGTCCCTCATACTCTCTGACCTAACTGACATGGACACTAAGCTGCCCCTTTTCTCTCCCTACACCTACCCCTTACTACCCTTCCCTCCCTGTCCCTCATACTCTCTGACCTAACTGACATGGACACTAAGCTGCCCCTGTACTCTCCCTACACCTACCCCTTACTACCCTTCCCTCCCTGTCCCTCATACTCTCTGACCTAACTGACATGGACACTAAGCTGCCCCTGTACTCTCCCTACACCTACCCCTTACTACCCTTCCCTCCCTGTCCCTCATACTCTCTGACCTAACTGACACAGACACTAGGCTGCCCCTGTACTCTCCCTACACCTACCCCTTACTACCCTTCCCTCCCTGTCCCTCATACTCTCCTGACCTAATGACATGGACACTAAGCTGCCCCTGTACTCTCCCTACACCTACCCCTTACTTCCCTTCCCTCCCTGTCCCTCATACTCTCTGACCTAACTGACATGGACACTAAGCTGCCCCTGTACTCTCCCTACACCTACCCCTTACTACCCTTCCCTCCCTGTCCCTCATACTCTCTGACCTAACTGACATAGACACTAAGCTGCCCCTGTACTCTCCCTACACCTAGCCCTTACTACCCTTCTTTCCCTGTCCCTCATACTCTCTGACCTAACTGACACGGACACTAAGCTGCCCCTGTACTCTCCCTACACCTACCCCTAACTTCCCTTCCCTCCCTGTCTCTCATACTCTCTGACCTTACTGACATGGACACTAAGCTGCCCCTGTACTCTCCCTACACCTACCCCTTACTACCCTTCCCTCCCTGTCCCTCATACTCTCTGACCTAACTGACATGGACACTAAGCTGCCCCTGTACTCTCCCTACACCTACCCCTTACTACCCTTCCCTCCCTGTCCCTCATACTCTCTGACCTAACTGACATGGACACTAAGCTGCCCCTGTACTCTCCCTACACCTACCCCTAACTTCCCTTCCCTCACTGTCTCTCATACTCTCTGACCTAATTGACATGGACACTAAGCTGCCCCTGTACTCTCCCTACACCTACCCCTTACTACCCTTCCTTCCCTCCCTGTCCCTCATACTCTCTGACCTAACTGACATGGACACTAAGCTGCCCCTGTACTCTCCCTACACCTACCCCTTACTACACTTCTCTCCCTGTCCCTCATACTCTGTGACCTAACTGACATGGACACTAAGCTGCCCCTGTACTCTCCCTACACCTACCCCTAACTTCCCTTCCCTCACTGTCTCTCATACTTTCTGACCTAACTGACATGGACACTAAGCTGCCCCTGTACTCTCCCTACACCTACCCCTTACTACCCTTCTCTTCCTGTCCCTCATACTCTCTGACCTAACTGACATGGACACTAAGCTGCCCCTGAACTCTCCCTACACCTACCCCTTACTACCCTTCTCTCCCGGTCCCTCATACTCTCTGACCTAACTGACACAGACACTAGGCTGCCCCTGTACTCTCCCTACACCTACCCCTTACTACCCTTCCCTCCCTGTCCCTCATACTCTCTGACCTAACTGACATGGACACTAAGCTGCCCCTGTTCTCTCCCTACACCTACCCCTTACTACCCTTCCCTCCCTGTCCCTCATACTCTCTGACATGGACACTAAGCTGCCCCTGTACTCTCCCTACACCTACCTCTTACTACCCTTCTCTCCCTGTCCCTCATACTCTCTGACATGGACACTAAGCTGCCCCTGTACGTTCCCTACACCTACCCCTTACTACCCTTCCCTTCCTGTCCCTCATACTCACTGACCTAACTGACATGGACACTAGGCTGCCCCTGTACTCTCCCTACACCTACCCCTTACTACCCTTCCCTCCCTGTCCCTCATACTCTCTGACATGGACACTAAGCTGCCCCTGTACTCTCCCTACACCTACCCCTTACTACCCTTCCCTCCCTGTCCCTCATACTCACTGACCTAACTGACATGGACACTAAGCTGCCCCTGTACTCTCCCTACACCTACCCCTTACTACCCTTCTCTCCCTGTCCCTCATACTCTCTGACCTAACTGACATGGACACTAAGCTGCCCCTGTACTCTCCCTACACCTACCCCTTACTACCCTTCCCTCCCTGTCCCTCATACTCTCTGACCTAACTGACATGGATACTAAGCTGCCCCTGTACTCTCCCCACACCTACCCCTAACTTCCCTTCCCTCACTGTCTCTCATACTTTCTGACCTAACTGACATGGACACTAAGCTGCCCCTGTACTCTCCCTACACCTACCCCTTACTACTCTTCCCTCCCTGTCCCTCATACTCTCTGACCTAACTGACATAGACACTAAGCTGCCCCTGTACTCTCCCTACACCTACCCCTAACTTCCCTTCCCTCCCTGTCCCTCATACTCTCTGACCTAACTGACATGGACACTAAGCTGCCCCTGTACTCTCCCTACACCTACCCCTTACTACCCTTCCCTCCCTGTCCCTCATACTCTCTGACCTAACTGACATGGACACTAAGCTGCCCCTGTTCTCTCCCTACACCTACCCCTTACTACCCTCCCCTCCCTGTCCCTCATACTCTCTGACCTAACTGACATGGACACTAAGCTGCCCCTGTACTCTCCCTACACCTACCCCTTACTACCCTTCCCTCCCTGTCCCTCATACTCTCTGACCTAACTGACGTGGACACTAAGCTGCCCCTGTACTCTCCCTACACCTACCCCTTACTACCCTTCTCTCCCTGTCCCTCATACTCTCTGACCTAACTGACACGGACACTAAGCTGCCCCTGTACTCTCCCTACACCTACCCCTAACTTCCCTTCCCTCCCTGTCCCTCATACTCTCTGACCTAACTGACATGGACACTAAGCTGCCCCTGTACTCTCCCTACACCTACCCCTAACTTCCCTTCCCTCACTGTCTCTCATACTTTCTGACCTAACTGACATGGACACTAAGCTGTCTCTGTACTCTCCCTACACCTACCCCTTACTACCCTTCTCTCCCTGTCCCTCATACTCTCTGACATGGACACTAAGCTGCCCCTGTACTCTCCCTACACCTACCCCTTACTACCCTTCCCTCCCTGTCCTCATACTCTCTGACATGGACACTAGGCTGCCCCTGTACTCTCCCTACACCTACCCCTTACTACCCTTCCCTCCCTGTCCCTCATACTCTCTGACCTAACTGACATGGACACTAAGCTGCCCCTGTACTCTCCCTACACCTACCCCTTACTACCCTTCCCTCCCTGTCCCTCATACTCTCTGACCTAACTGACATGGACACTAAGCTGCCCCTGTACTCTCCCTACACCTACCCCTTACTACCCTTCTCTCCCTGTCCCTCATACTCTCTGACCTAACTGACACAGACACTAGGCTGCCCCTGTACTCTCCCTACACCTACCCCTTACTACCCTTCCCTCCCTGTCCCTCATACTCTCTGACCTAACTGACATGGACACTAAGCTGCCCCTGTTCTCTCCCTACACCTACCCCTTACTACCCTTCCCTCCCTGTCCCTCATACTCTCTGACATGGACACTAAGCTGCCCCTGTACTCTCCCTACACCTACCTCTTACTACCCTTCCCTCCCTGTCCCTCATACTCTCTGACATGGACACTAAGCTGCCCCTGTACGTTCCCTACACCTACCCCTTACTACCCTTCCCTTCCTGTCCCTCATACTCACTGACCTAACTGACATGGACACTAGGCTGCCCCTGTACTCTCCCTACACCTACCCCTTACTACCCTTCTCTCCCTGTCCCTCATACTCTCTGACCTAACTGACACGGACACTAAGCTGCCCCTGTACTCTCCCTACACCTACCCCTAACTTCCCTTCCCTCCCTGTCCCTCATACTCTCTGACCTAACTGACATGGACACTAAGCTGCCCCTGTACTCTCCCTACACCTACCCCTAACTTCCCTTCCCTCACTGTCTCTCATACTTTCTGACCTAACTGACATGGACACTAAGCTGTCTCTGTACTCTCCCTACACCTACCCCTTACTACTCTTCCCTCCCTGTCCCTCATACTCTCTGACCTAACTGACATGGACACTAAGCTGCCCCTGTACTCTCCCTACACCTACCCCTAACTTCCCTTCCCTCCCTGTCCCTCATACTCTCTGACCTAACTGACATGGACACTAAGCTGCCCCTGTACTCTCCCTACACCTACCCCTTACTACCCTTCCCTCCCTGTCCCTCATACTCTCTGACCTAACTGACATGGACACTAAGCTGCCCCTGTTCTCTCCCTACACCTACCCCTTACTACCCTCTCCTCCCTGTCCCTCATACTCTCTGACCTAACTGACATGGACACTAAGCTGCCCCTGTACTCTCCCTACACCCACCCCTTACTACCCTTCCCTCCCTGTCCCTCATACTCTCTGACATGGACACTAAGCTGCCCCTGTACACTCCCTACACCTACCCCTTTCTACCCTTCCCTCCCTGTCCCTCATACTCTCTGACCTAACTGACATGGACACTAAGCTGCCCCTGTACTCTCCCTACACCTACTTCTTACTACCCTTCCCTCCCTGTCCCTCATACTCTCTGACCTAACTGACATGGACACTAGGCTGCCCCTGTACTCTCCCTACACGTACCCCTTACTCCCCTTACTACCCTTCCCTCCCTGTCCCTCATACTCTCTGACCTAACTGACATGGACACTAAGCTGCCCCTGTACTCTCCCTACACCTACCCCTTACTACCCTTCCCTCCCTGTCCCTCATACTCTCTGACCTAACTGACATGGACACTAAGCTGCCCCTGTACTCTCCCTACACCTACCCCTTACTACCCTTCTCTCCCTGTCCCTCATACTCTCTGACCTAACTGACATGGACACTAAGCTGCCCCTGTTCTCTCCCTACACCTACCCCTTACTACCCTTCCCTCCCTGTCCCTCATACTCTCTGACCTAACTGACATGGACACTAAGCTGCCCCTGTACTCTCCCTACACCTACCCCTTACTACCCTTCCCTCCCTGTCCCTCATACTCTCTGACCTAACTGACATGGACACTAAGCTGCCCCTGTACTCTCCCTACACCTACCCCTTACTACCCTTCCCTCCCTGTCCCTCATACTCTCTGACCTAACTGACACAGACACTAGGCTGCCCCTGTACTCTCCCTACACCTACCCCTTACTACCCTTCCCTCCCTGTCCCTCATACTCTCTGACCTAACTGACATGGACACTAAGCTGCCCCTGTACTCTCCCTACACCTACCCCTTACTACCCTTCTCTCCCTGTCCCTCATACTCTCTGACCTAACTGACATGGACACTAAGCTGCCCCTGTACTCTCCCTACACCTACCCCTTACTACCCTTGTCTCCCTGTCCCTCATACTCTCTGACCTAACTGACATGGACACTAAGCTGCCCCTGTACTCTCCCTACACCTACCCCTTACTACCCTTCTTTCCCTGTCCCTCATACTCTCTGACCTAACTGACATGGACACTAAGCTGCCCCTGTACTCTCCCTACACCTACCCCTAACTTCCCTCACTGTCTCTCATACTCTCTGACCTAACTGACATGGACACTAAGCTGCCCCTGTACTCTCCCTACACCTACCCCTTACTACCCTTCTTTCCCTGTCCCTCATACTCTCTGACCTAACTGACACGGACACTAAGCTGCCCCTGTTCTCTCCCTACACCTACCCCTAACTTCCCTTCCCTCCCTGTCTCTCATACTCTCTGACCTTACTGACATGGACACTAAGCTGCCCCTGTACTCTCCCTACACCTACCCCTTACTACCCTTCCCTCCCTGTCCCTCATACTCTCTGACCTAACTGACATGGACACTAAGCTGCCCCTGTACTCTCCCTACACCTACCCCTTACTACCCTTCTCTCCCTGTCCCTCATACTCTCTGACCTAACTGACATGGACACTAAGCTGCCCCTGTACTCTCCCTACACCTACCCCTTACTACCCTTCTCTCCCTGTCCCTTATACTCTCTGACCTAACTGACATGGACACTAAGCTGCCCCTGTACTCTCCCTACACCTACCCCTAACTTCCCTTCCCTCACTGTCTCTCATACTCTCTGACCTAACTGACATGGACACTAAGCTGCCCCTGTACTCTCCCTACACCTACCCCTTACTACCCTTCCCTCCCTGTCCCTCATACTCTCTGACCTGACATGGACACTAAGCTGCCCCTGTACTCTCCCTACACCTACCCCTTACTACCCTTCTCTCCCTGTCCCTCATACTCTCTGACCTAACTGACATGGACACTAAGCTGCCCCTGTACTCTCCCTACACCTACCCCTAACTTCCCTTCCCTCACTGTCTCTCATACTTTCTGACCTAACTGACATGGACACTAAGCTGCCCCTGTACTCTCCCTACACCTACCCCTTACTACCCTTCTCTCCCTGTCCCTCATACTCTCTGACCTAACTGACATGGACACTAAGCTGCCCCTGTACTCTCCCTACACCTACCCCTTACTACCCTTCTCTCCCTGTCCCTCATACTCTCTGACCTAACTGACACAGACACTAGGCTGCCCCTGTACTCTCCCTACACCTACCCCTTACTACCCTTCTCTTCCTGTCCCTCATACTCTCTGACATGGACACTAAGCTGCCCCTGTACTCTCCCTACACCTACCCCTTACTACCCTTCCCTCCCTGTCCCTCATACTCACTGACCTAACTGACATGGACACTCGGCTGCCCCTGTACTCTCCCTACACCTACCCCTTACTACCCTTCCCTCCCTGTCCCTCATACTCTCTGACATGGACACTAAGCTGCCCCTGTACTCTCCCTACACCTACCCCTTACTACCCTTCCCTCCCTGTCCCTCATACTCTCTGACCTAACTGACATGGACACTAAGCTGCCCCTGTACTCTCCCTACACCTGCCCCTTACTACCCTTCCCTCACTGTCTCTCATACTCTCTGACCTAACTGACATGGACACTAAGCTGCCCCTGTACTCTCCCTACACCTACCCCTAACTTCCCTTCCCTCACTGTCTCTCATACTCTCTGACCTAACTGACATGGACACTAAGCTGCCCCTGTACTCTCCCTACACCTACCCCTTACTACCCTTCCCTCCCTGTCCCTCATACTCTCTGACCTAACTGACACAGACACTAGGCTGCCCCTGTACTCTCCCTACACCTACCCCTTACTACCCTTCCCTCCCTGTCCCTCATACTCTCTGACCTAACTGACATGGACACTAAGCTGCCCCTGTTCTCTCCCTACACCTACCCCTTACTACCCTTCTCTCCCTGTCCCTCATACTCTCTGACCTAACTGACATGGACACTAAGCTGCCCCTGTTCTCTCCCTACACCTACCCCTTACTACCCTTCTCTCCCTGTCCCTCATACTTTCTGACCTAACTGACATGGACACTAAGCTGCCCCTGTACTCTCCCTACACCTACCCCTTACTACTCTTCCCTCCCTGTCCCTCATACTCTCTGACCTAACTGACATGGATACTAAGCTGCCCCGGCTGTAAATTCTGGAGGACGTCAAACCAAGTAATAGATGGTGTAAACTTTGCACCAAAAAAAGTGTAAGAGATTTATCAAAAAGCCTGATTGTGTTAGTAAATGTGGGCGGTTGTGTTCTACAGCCATGTGAAGGAGGCCTTACAGCGGCCCAGGCTTCGCTGACTCTGAGGCAGGGTCTAAGACTTCAGGAAAGGGGAAGGGCGGGCCGCCTGGTGTGTATGCGGCTCATACACTGACGCCTATAGTCCGCACTGACCCATAGATCCGGGATCCCTCCACCAAACATCCAAACCTGAGCAGTCACTTCTATTACTCTACAGACACTCTCCACCCTACCCTGGTTATCCCCCTCCTCCACTATCTGCCCCCACATGTGGTTGCTCTTAAAAGTGATATTGTCACCCCCGTTACTCAATGTGTGGTTCTCTGCACTATCCACAAGCTTAGGTGCTGCACATGTGATATATACCTGTATAACACTTGTCTGTGCCTTCTTTCTGCTCTAAAATCGCTTCATTTTATTAGTGGATAGTGTCATCTAGGCGGGGCTTCGCAGCAGGTGGGCCCCCTTTTCTATATGGACAGTGTCACCTAGGCGGGGCTTTATGGCATTTAGGCCCCCTCTCCTATATGGACAGTGTCACCTAGGCGGGGCTTCATGGCATTTAGGCCCCCTCTTCTATATGGACAGTGTCACCTAGGCTGGACTTCATGGCATTTAGGCCCCCTCTTCTATATGGACAGTGTCACCTAGGCGGGGCTTCATGGCATTTAGGCCCCCTCTTCTATATGGACAGTGTCACCTAGGCGGGACTTCATGGCATTTAGGCCCCCTCTTCTATATGGACAGTGTCACCTAGGCGGGGCTTCATGGCATTTAGGCCCCCTCTTCTATATGGACAGTGTCACCTAGGCGGGGCTTCATGGCATTTAGGCCCCCTCTTCTATATGGACAGTGTCACCTAGGCGGGGCTTCATGGCATTTAGGCCCCCTCTTCTATATGGACAGTGTCACCTAGGCGGGGCTTCATGGCATTTAGGCCCCCTCTTCTATATGGACAGTGTCACCTAGGCGGGGCTTCATGGCATTTAGGCCCCCTCTTCTATATGGACAGTGTCACCTAGGCGGGACTTCATGGCATTTAGGCCCCCTCTTCTATATGGACAGTGTCACCTAGGCGGGGCTTCATGGCATTTAGGCCCCCTCTTCTATATGGACAGTGTCACCTTGGCGGGGCGTCATGGCATTTAGGCCCCCTCTTCTATATGGACAGTGTCACCTAGGCGGGACTTCATGGCATTTAGGCCCCCTCTTCTATATGGACAGTGTCACCTAGGCGGGGCTTCATGGCATTTAGGCCCCCTCTTCTATATGGACAGTGTCACCTAGGCGGGGCTTCATGGCATTTAGGCCCCCTCTCCTATATGGACAGTGTCACCTAGGCGGGACTTCATGGCATTTAGGCCCCCTCTCCTATATGGACAGTGTCACCTTGGCGGGGCGTCATGGCATTTAGGCCCCCTCTCCTATATGGACAGTGTCACCTAGGCGGGGCTTTACGGCAGTTGAGCACTCTACCCACCTAGGAGATAGAGCCCAACTGCCGTGAAGCCCCGCCTAGGTGACACTGTCCATATAGGAGAGGGGGCCTAAATGCCATGAAGCCCCGCCTAGGTGACACTGTCCATATAGGAGAGGGGGCCTAAATGCCATGACGCCCCGCCTAGGTGACACTGTCCACCCAATAAATGAAGATTTTGGAGGAGAAAGAAGAAAAGGGTGAGTGTTCTACAGGTATCTATAGAATGTGACAATGTGCAGCGTCTAAGCTTGTGGATGGTGCGGAGAACTGCACAGAGTAGGGGGAGGGGGTGTGATGGTATCACCTTAAACCCTTATCTTCCTCTCCAGCTCCAACTGCAGCTTAGTCAGGATCTCGGCCTCTTACACACGGACGATGGGTCTGGAAAGAACAAGCGTGGTGTCCTCCCCAAACAGGCCACCAACGTCATGAGGTCCTGGCTCTTCCAGCACATCGGGGTGAGTGTCCATCTGTCATGTCACACTGAGCTCACTACGCCATAGGGTGACATCAGACCCGACTGTCAGACATGTGCCCGGGGGCTTAGTGGTGGGCACAGACCCGACCGTCAGACATGTGCCCGGGGGCTTAGTGGTGGGCACAGACCCGACCACCAGACATGTGCCCGGGGGCTTAGTGGTGGGCACAGACCCGACCGTCAGACATGTGCCCGGGGGCTTAGTGGTGGGCACAGACCCGACCGTCAGACATGTGCCCGGGGGCTTAGTGGTGGGCACAGACCCGACCGTCAGACATGTGCCCGGGGGCTTAGTGGTGGGCACAGACCCGACCGTCAGACATGTGCCGGGGGGCTTAGTGGTGGGCACAGACCCGACCGTCAGACATGTGCCCGGGGGCTTAGTGGTGGGCACAGACCCGACGGTCAGACATGTGCCCGGGGGCTTAGTGGTGGGCACAGACCCGACCGTCAGACATGTGCCCGGGGGCTTAGTAGTGGGCACAGACCCGACCATCAGACATGTGCCCGGGGGCTTAGTAGTGGGCACAGACCCGACCATCAGACATGTGCCCGGGGGCTTAGTGGTGGGCACAGACCCCACGGTCAGACATGTGCCCGGGGGCTTAGTGGTGGGCACAGACCCGACGGTCAGACATGTGCCCGGGGGCTTAGTGGTGGGCACAGACCTGACGGTCAGACATGTGCCCGGGGGCTTAGTGGTGGGCACAGACCTTTCCGTTAGGTACATGACATACCCCTTGTGACCTCCCCTTCTCTCTGTGATGTTGCTGTAGCTCTGTACACTATGGAGGTAACATGTTTTGGCTCCAGAAGACACGGATCCTCCTTCCTGTAATTGGTATTTGTCAGGTAGGGCGGTCAGTGTGACCCACAGAAGCCCCCTGTACCCTGTCCCTGAACCTGACAGAAGCCCCCTGTACCTCACAGTGTGTGATCGCACCTCTCACCTCTCCTGCAGCATCCGTACCCAACCGAGGACGAGAAGAAACAGATCGCAGCCCAGACCAACCTCACCCTCCTGCAGGTCAACAACTGGTGAGTGCCCCCCGGACCCCCGCCTTATCCTCAGTGTCATATACAGAGCAAAGCTCTGCGGGGGCTAGGCTGCTCATCTGGAGAGAAGAGGTCTCCCTCCTTCCATAGGATCAGAGACAATTGTCTGATGGGTGGGGCCTACCGCTAGGACCCCTAGTGATCACAGGGTCAGGGGTCAGCGTGCATGGCCACCCCATTCCCTGGGACTCCTGCAGATAGGTCTATAGACCAGAGACTGAGCGAGAACGCAGCTGCCCCCTGCACCCGGGAATATTGGCCTCTATTTTCGGGATCGGTAAGGCCATCTCCAGCCTCTAGACAAGTGTTTTTTACCCGGGGCTTTCCAGCTGTTGCAGAACTACAGCTCCCATCATGCCCTACTCACCATTGTGTAAACTTCCATTTGATCTTGTTTGATCCATGTGTCTTCTCCAAACCTCTGTGTGGGCATGCTGGGAGTTTAGTGGGAAAGCCACAGGTTAGGGACCAATGCTGTGTGTGTTTAGAGGCACACTCCTCTATGTTCTGCTTCCTGGCTTAAAGGGGTACTCCCGCGCTGATAAAAAAAACAATCAATCATAAACATAGTTTTCCCACTTACCATCCCTCCGGAGTCTGTCTCCATTTGAATTTCCCGCTATTTGCAGGTCCCTGAAGCTCCAGTTGGTGTCTTGATTTTCTCTTTACTTCCTGGTTTGGGCTTTCCCATGATGCACTTCGTCTCCTGTGATGTTTAACTGACTCTGTAGAACTGTTAGATGACTTACAGCTTGTTCAGCCAATCAGAGCTGAGCAACCTGAGTCATCTGGCAAAGGGAGGCTGGCCTAACAGTGATGAGACCCGCCTCCCTCTTGATGTCATTGTCACAAAATGGCTGCCACAGAAAAGCCTGGGGTCACCAGTCATTAGGTAAGAATGAGTTTACTTCCCTTCCTGGTGGAGGGTTGAGGGGGAAAAGATAGGGGAGGGGGGAGATAGGTGATTGAAGTATGTTACAAAATTATATAACCTTGTAATGTGTTTCAATTACTGGGAAAAAGCTTTTTGCTGGAGTACCCCTTTAAGGACCTGCAGATGAAGGGTCACATGACCTTATCTGTGCAGGTCCATTAACAGTTAAGATGGAATAGGAATGTTCCTATTTACAGACAGCAACAAGAATCTGTTATGTAGGTGGAGCCACAAAGACTCCTCAGCTCCTGCCCCATGGTGTGTCCTTCCCTCTAGGCTCAGGCATCTCCAGGGGTCAGACCCTGCCCCATGGTGTGTCCAGCCCTCTAGGCTCAGGCATCTCCAGGGGTCAGACCCTGCCCCATGGTGTGTCCTTCCCTCTAGGCTCAGGCATCTCCAGGGGTCAGACCCTGCCCCATGGTGTTTCCTGCCCTCTAGGCTCAGGCATCTCCAGGGGTCAGACCCTGCCCCATGGTGTGTCCAGCCCCCTCTTCTCATACATTTTCTATGTTTTTGTAGGTTTATCAATGCCAGACGCAGAATCCTTCAGCCAATGTTGGATTCAAGCACAACTGATACCCCGAAAGCCAAGAAGAAGAGCGGGCAGAGCCGTCCTGTGCAGAGGTTCTGGCCTGACTCTATTGCCGGGGGCACACCACAGCAGGGAGGAGACATGGCCGTATCTGATGGTGAGACCACCTCTCTTCTCTTTCCTTGATACATGCCCTCTCCCCTCCTCCACCCTTCATACATGGCCTCTCTTTCCTCCTCCACCCTTCATACATGGCCTCTCTTTCCTCCTCCACCCTTCATACATGGCCTCTCTTTCCTCCTCCACCCTTCATACATGGCCTCTCTTTCCTCCTCCACCCTTCATACATGGCCTCTCTCCCCTCCTCCACCCTTCATACATGGCGTCTCTTCCTTCCTCCACCCTTCATACGTTGCCTCTCCCCTCCTCCACCCTTCATACGTGGCCTCTCTCCTCCTCCACCCTTCATACGTGGCCTCTCTCCTCCTCCCTTCATACGTGGCCTCTCTCCTCCTCCGCCCTTCATACGTGGCCTCTCTCCTCCCCCGCCCTTCATACGTGGCCTCTCTCCTCCTCCGCCCTTCATACGTGGCCTCTCTTCTCCTCCGCCCTTCATACGTGGCCTCTCTTCTCCTCCGCCCTTCATACGTGGCCTCTCTCCTCCTCCGCCCTTCATACGTGGCCTCTCCCCTCCTCCACCCTTCATAGCCTCTCCCCTCCTCCACCCTTCATACGTGGCCTCTTTTCTCCTCCACCCTCTCCCCTCCTCCACCCTTCATACGTGGCCTCTCTCCTCCTCCACCCTTCATACGTGGCCTCTCTCCTCCTCCACCCTTCATACGTGGCCTCTCTCCTCCTCCGCCCTTCATACGTGGCCTCTCTCCTCCTCCGCCCTTCATACGTGGCCCCTCTCCTCTTCCGCCCTTCATACGTGGCCTCTTTTCTCCTCCACCCTTCATACGTGGCCTCTCTCCTCCTCCGCCCTTCATACGTGGCTCATATTGTGTGTGATGGTAATGTGGTGCTGTATATGAGGTTTCATAGATTGTGTGATAATGTGATTTTGTATAAATAATATAAAGCCCATCTTTCTTCCTCTCACCTGATCTATCCCTCTTGGATCTACCATTAGGTGATGTTGTGACCCTTTCAGCTCCGGGTGGCCTAGGAGCAGACAGCCTGCAGTCGTTGACATCAGATGGAGCCACTTTGGCTGTGCAGCAAGTTATGCTGGGAGGACAGAGCGATGATGATTCTCTGGACACAGACCAGGAGGACTCAGAGACAGGACTGAGTGCGGGGGAGCTGAGGGGTCTAGTATTGAGCGGTGGAGGACTCCAATGAGAAGGACACAATAGTCGCACACCCGTTGTATTGTCAGTGCCATGCACACAGTGCGGTGACCATGACGCACAGGGCAAGTTTCACCCAAATAATTTTATCTTCACTTGCGACAAAATATTTGCACCTTAAAAAAGAAAACCTGTCGCTTCCAAGGATTTCACTGCCGAACGACTCCGTCCCCTGTGCCAAATGGCCTTCTGGCTACCAGGATGTGGAACAGAGTGGTCATGACTGGTATTTATAGACTGTGGACAGTCCAGTGGGATTGGAACAATAAGGGTTGTGCAGCATGTAGCGTGTAACACTCCTGGTACTGACATTTCACACTCCCAGCTGGAGGATTTGTGAGATGGATGGCGGCATCTTCCTCGCTAGGGAGAGGCGTCTCCTCAACCTCCTGACTGAGAGCAAGTTCATGAAATGACGATTTTACTCCCTAAATAGAACTGTATTTTTGTAGAGTTGTGAAAGAATAAACCTTGGAAAACTCTCTGGTGACTAAGTCTTCTCTGATGATGGGGGTTTCCTTGCCCAGCGTGTTCCGTTTGTTGCCACTGATCCAAGCAGCATGCTTCCTTTGGTGCTGTCCTCCTCCGTCTCCTGACGTGTCTTTGGGTCAGAGGAAGACTCATAATTAGAGGCCCTATCGGACTGAAAGGGTAAATCTTTACCTCAAGTGCTTTCAGAGGAGACAGAACAGATCTCCTCATAGAGGAAAGCAAAACCAAAGAGGTGGCCCCTTCAGAGGACAAAACTGAAAAAGGAAGGAAGTCGGACGTCAACCCTTCTGTAGGAGGGCTCTCTCCCTATTCTTACCTTCTTGGGAGAGGAAAGAACTTGTGGCGCCACAACATTATGAACAGTGGATACTGCTTAGCCCTCAGTCCTCTACCTCCAGAAAGATTTCTCACATAATCTCTTCTTCTTTCAGACAAACCGTGTACAATGAAAGGTCAATTCTTGAGCTGATCGAGTTGCCCTTTCTGGAACCGGTTCCTATAGCAGAACAAAAGTCTGGCATATACTCTCAACTCATATTCCTCAAAACCCCCGGCAACAGGAGGCAGATAACAGCCCCTCGATTCTCAATCGTTACATATGGAGACTATGAAATTAATAAGCATGATCCTAGGAAGAGGAGATCTTATGGCATCCTTTGATGCCTATTTCCACATCTCAATCTTTAACCCTTTAAGGACGGGGTCAATTTTCGTTTTTGCGTTTTCGTTTTTTCCTCCTTGTGTATAAAAGGCCATAGCACTTGCATTTTTCCACCTAGAAACCCACATGAGCCCTTATCCTTATTTTGTTGCGTCACTAATTGTACTTTGCAATGACAGACTGAATTTTTGCATAAAGTACACTGCAAATCCTGGAAAAAATTCAATGTGTGGTGAAATTGAAAAAACGCATTTTGTTTATTTGGGGGATATTTGTTATTACGCCATTCGCCCTGGGGTAAAACTGACTTGTTATATATGTTCCTCAAGTCGTTACGATTAAAACGATATATAACATGTATAACTTTTATTGTATCTGATGGCCGGTAAAAAATTCAAACCGTTGTTACCAAATATACGTTCCTTACAATCACTCCATTCCCGGCTTATAGCACTTTTATCCTTTGCTCTATTCCCCGGCTTATAGCGCTTTTATCCTTTGGTCTATGGGGCTGTGTCAGGTGTCAGTTTTTGCGCCATGATATGTTCTTTCTATCGGTACCTTGATTGCGCATATGCGACTTTTTGATCGCTTTTTATTACAATTTTTCGGGATTTGATGCGACTAAAAATGAGCAAATTTGCACTTTTTTTGCGCTGACGCCGTTTACCGTGCGAGATCAGGAATGTGATTAATTAATAGTTCGGGCGATTACGCACGCGGTGATAACAAACATGTTTATTTATTTATAACCTGGGAAAAGGGGGGTGATTCAGACTTTTATTAGGAGAGGGGGCTTTTTGCAGCCGAAAACAAACGAGTGCCAAGTCGGGGGTCAGCGCCATCTTGGCGATGACCCCGGTCGGATGCAGCTGCATCTGATTACCTGATTAGCGAACAAAGAAACAGAACTCAGGGAGACCAGCCGAAAGACAACACCTCCGTCCGCTAGTGAAAGCGCTCAATGCAGTGACATCCTAGGTGCATTGCCCCCTGGGAAACGTGAATATGCAAAAGAAGAGCTGTGGAGCCTCATCAAAGAGTCTCAAAACACAGGACTAGCCAGATTATATTATAGATTACAATCTGACAGCATGGAGTTTGACCAGTTCCTAAAGAAGGCCATGACTTTTCTGACAGGTTGTTGGTTACACTTTCTTACACCAGGAGTGAGGCGACCAACAGGTCATATGATAGTCAGGAGAGTGCTCCAGGCTTAGTGCACCCCCTAGACAAAAAGACCCTAATGATCCTTTAGTGCTGCAGACATTTGAGTTTCTCCAGGATGGATTAACAAGGGATTGACACCCTGCACCCTAATGGTAAAACTAGCTGCCATGTCTGTTTTCCTACACAGATGACTACTTCAGATACAGAATATAAAAGTTTCATAAGAACTGTCACCCATCTTAGACCTCGGGTTTGCAGACTGGATAACACCTGGGACTTCTCCTTAGTACTCAAAGTTTTGAGCAACACTTCGTTTGAATCCTTGGTGGAAATTTCTTCAAAAATGGCGACTATAAAGGCTGCCTTCTTATTAGCTATCACATCTGCTAAAAGAATAGGAGAGCTTTAAGCTTTTTCCACCACAGAACCTTATCTTACCTTTATGCTAGATAAGGTTTTGCTGAGATTTATGCCAGCTTTCTCTCCCAGCAGACTTAAACCAAATGTTATCAATCCCCAGTGTCTTTCCAGAACCTCTCTCAGAAGATTCTCAGATGAAGAAGTATATAGTAATTATGCTCTCTATAGCTGAATAGAACATAGACACGGCACTGTACTGCAGAGATGGCTGTAATTCTGCTAAAAAGACAGCGAGAGTTTCACTCTCCCAATGTTATAATCAACTGTGCTAGATCAATAATGTGTATCTCTAGCGCTACATCTTACTATGGAGACAATACAATTCCAGCTAAAAGATGTTCTGCATTACTATAATAAGCTGAGGGGAAGCTGATAATGATATGACATATAGTGTGGTGAATGGCCGATGTTTCCATCAGTTGATACTAATAAGCATCGCAGCATCAGATGGAAATGGACAAAGGTCTCAGAGTGAAGTGAAGTGTTTCTGTTTGGAAACTATAAATTTCTTTACCTTAGCTGAAGGGGAGGTCCTCAGAATTGTGCAAATGGGATACAGATCTGGTCCTATTTGGCCACTATATGGCTGCAGGAAATCCGATGTGGGGTTGGCGGCGGGCCATGGTCGGTAGCTCCGCTACTGCCAACACCTGGAGAGTGGAATAGTTCCAAGAAGTCGGCAGAGTTTCAGTGACGTCACTGTTGTGACAAGAGAAGCTGCTGTGGGTCAAACATCTAACACGTTTCATCGGTCTGGGCCCTGATCTATCACTGCGTGGGGAATCCACTGACAGGTGATCCTTAGATTGCTGGATTTAAATAACAAAACAGCCATTCTGAGAGCTTACAGAAAAAGAACACAACCCCTGGAGGTTAGGGGGGGGGGGGGGAATGTGCCTGCTGGTTTTCAAGGATCTTTCCACGGAAGTAATCGAATACCACAGAGCTTTCAGCAATATCTGTTCGGCACTGTACAAAAGCGGAAGTCTCAGCTCTAGTACCCCACGATCCTGTGGGTGTTCCATAATGATGGCTCCGTTTCTATATATTCTTCCCCAAGGAAGGCAGAGGGATTCCTATAGTCTCACTGTGCATCCTCTCCGCAGGCACCAAGGACGCCACGGAGCTCACAGTTGCCCTCACAAATGGATGATCCTGAGGTTCCCTCCTCACATTGGCAGCACAGGTCTTTGATGGCTTCTTCTACACTGCTCTTTAGACAGTCTCAGAAGATTAAGCGCCACTCCAGATCACCATCGCCGGGCTGAAGTACTAGCTTCACACCATCACGATCACACTGGACTCTCACAAGTAACCGGGGTTACCCAGGCCAGGGCCCTCTGCCCTTTTGCTTAATGTTTTATGGCTCTGTTGGACTTTAAAGTCTTGTTCTCACTTCACACAATACCTAAAAGTATTACATGTTAGTTCTAAATCTTCCCCCCCCCCCCCCCAATCGATGGCACTGGAGTAGTGATCATTCTTAGTTATGTTTAGGGTGCTGCCCAGGAAGTTGGTTATATGTCTCCCACTCGGACAAAGGGGACTTGATCTCAAAATCCCAAGAGAATTTAATTTATGTTCTGTTTGTGTTTTTACATGTTATTAGCAAAATGTCTTCGTCTGGTTACTTTTCTTGCCAACTAATATCTTAATGACAATTTATGGAAATGAAAAATCCTGGTGATTTGGGGGTCTGAGCACCATGCTAACCTTTACCTCTGTAAATTCTTCAGCCATGTGGTTATTAATGAGGATCTGAAAGTCAGGGGAACGGGTAGCTTCAATGCCTTCATCTTGCAGGAACTGCTGACACTGACAATCGGTAATCCAGCACTTGAAGCAGAGAAATTCTTTTTATTTATCCAAATGCCAAATGTACAAACAGCACCTAAGTGCAGTGACCCCACAGGACGCGTTTTAAGCGCATGCGCGCTCTTGATCACCTAAGTTTCCCTTGTGAACTACTTCCTTAAATCATCACCACTACAGGTGTAACATAAACAGGTGCACAAGTTAACTCTTAAAACAGACAATACTAATTCTGCAGCAACATATTGACTCAAAATAAAATAAAACACATACAAAAAATGTTATAAAGGCAAAGAGGGCTCACATAATTCATCTAATTAACACTATACCATGTACATTTATGTAATTATAAATATAAATACAAAGCAATGAATAATCATTATAGATATAAATATACAGTAAATTTCATATGGTGCGCAAAAATGCAAGCCAAATGCTTACAATGTGTTGTTTGTTTATTTATTTGTTTGTTTGTTTGCGCTTATGGGGAAACCAATGAATTATATTAGATGGAAACAAGTGGTACATGACAAACTATCCTAGTATAATAATGTTAATATTTATGTAACTGGATAAGTCACTAATAGTTGCTGTGATATGGAGACTCAAGCAATGCAATGAAAAATAATGCGGTAATGGGTAATGGTAACTACATGTGAATGACCGCTAACGAAAAAAAACGCATGTGTAACCAAAAGAGATGTTGTGTCTTGGACAAAAAAGGCTCAGGTAATACTAAAATGATGAAGCCACTAAAACCACAAACATGATCTAGTATGGCACAAGAAAAAAATTAAGATATAAACATAAGAATAAAAATTAATAAAAAATCAAAATTTAAACTTAGGAAAGGTGAATGAAAAAAATGTAATATAAATAGTAATGATACATGAGCTCTCGGCGTAAATTCATGCCGACCGGGGCTCTTGTACCAAGTACAAACTGCCAATAGGCTTCACGATTTTTTAAGAATTTTTCTATGTCACCTCCTCTGGCTTTAACACTTATTTTTTCTATGCCATAGATCATGAAATTGTCACTTCTCTTATCATGTTGATTAATAAAATGCGCTGAAGCGCCTGACTTGTGTCGGAATGGGTTGCCAGTAATGTCATTTAAAGGGCTATGCCAACCACCACATTATGAGGGCCAAACACATTGTTTCTAAAAAAAGTCGAGATATTCTCATTAAACCTAAACAGAAAAATATCCCTAACCAAACTAAGACCAAACCGGTATTATCTATGGTTTATACTCCATTGTTTAATCAGATAAAATATATTATCAAAAAACATGTACACATTCTAATGGAGGATGACAAACAGTCAGAAATTCTGGCACAAGGTTTTGCCATTGTTCCCAAGCGAGCAAAAACCTTGGGAGACATACTCTCCCCAAGTTTAATTACCACAGATAAAAGGACTCCCACATGGTTACAAAGACATGGCTTCTTTAACCCTTTGCCTCCGCAGCCTGTTTTGGCCTTAATGACCAAGCTCATTTTTCAAAATCTGACCTGTCTCACTTTATGCTCTTATAGCTCAGTGATGCTTTAACGTATGCTAGCGATTCTGAGATTGTTTTTTTGTCACATATGGCACTTTATATTAGTGGCAAAATTTGGTCACTACTTTGTGTGTTTTTTGTGAAAAACATCAAAATATCATGAAAAATTTGAAAATTTTGCATTTTATGAACTTCTGAAATTCTCTGCTTCTAAAAAAGGAAGTCATAGCACATAAATTAGTTACTAAATCACATTACCGATATGTCCTCTTTATTCTGGCATAATTTGGGAAACATATTTTACTTTTTTAGGCTGTTACGGGGCTTAGAAATTTATTAGCAAATTATCACATTTTGTGAAAGTTTCCAAAACTGATTTTTTTTTAGGGACCAGTTCTTTTTTTAAGTTGATTTAGGAGGCTTGTATCCTGGAAACCCCCATAAGTGACCCCATTTTGGAAACTAGACACCTTAAAGAATTAATCTAGGGGTATAATGAGCATTTTAACCCTACAGGGGCTGGAGGAAAGTATTCACAATTAGGCCTTAAAGAAATCGAAAATTTAAATTTTCCAATAATATATATGTTTAGATTAAAGTTTCTCCTTTCCAAAAGGAACATGAGAGAATCTGCACCCCACAATTTGTAACACAGGTTCTCTTGAGTACAACGGTACCCCATATGTGGGCGTAAACCACTGTATGGGCACACAGCCGGGCTCAGAAGGGAAGGAGCGCCAATTAGCATTTTCATTGCAGATTTTTCTGAAGAAGTTTCTGAGCGCCAGGTGCGTTTGCTGAGCCCCTGTAGTGCCCGTAGAAGAGAACCCCCCCAAAAGTCACCCCATTTTGGAAAGTACACCCCTCAAAGAATTCATCTTGGGGTGTGGTGACCATTTTGACCCCACAGGTATTAGAGGAAAGTATTCAAAATTAGACAGTAAAATTGAAAAACTTGAATTTTTCCAATAATATGTTTGTTTAGTTTGAAATTTCTCAATTTCACGAGGAACAGAAGAGAAGCTGCATGCCCAAATCTGTAACGCAGGTTCCCCTGAGTAGAACGGTACCCCATATGTGGGCATAAACCACTGTATGGGCACACAGCCGGGCTCAGAAGGGAAGGAGCGCCAATTAGCATTTTCAGTGCAGATTTTTCCGAAGAAGTTTCTGAGCGCCAGGTGCGTTTGCAGAGCCCCTGTAGTGTCAGCAGAAGAGAACCCCCCCAAAAGTCACCCCATTTAGGAAAGTACACCGTTCAAAGAATTCATCTTGGGGTGCAGTGAGCGGTTTGACCCCACAGGTATTAGAGGAAAGTATTCAAAATAAGACAGTAAAAATGAAAAACTCGAATTTTTCCAATATATGTTCGTTTAGTTTAAAATTTCTCAATTTCACGAGGAATGGGAGAAAAAATGTACCCCAAAATCTGTAACGCAGGTTCTCCTGAGTACAACGGTACCCCATATGTGGGCATAAACCACTGTATGGGCACACAGCGGGGCTCAGAAGGAAGGGAGCGCCAATTTGCTGGAGCAAAACCGCAGCTAGTAAAAGTTATTAGAATAGCGCAGTTACTAAAATACAAAAAAAAATGAGATTACAGGTAATGTGGGGTGGTTACGGGCAACCTGGGGTGGTTATGGGCAACCTGAGGTGGTTACAGGTAATCTGGGGTGGTTACGGACAACATGGGGTGGTCACGGGCAACGTGGGGTGGTTACGGATAAACTGAAGTGCTTATAGGTAATCTGGGATGGGAACCTGTAACGTGCGATGGTCGGGGGCAACGTGCGGTGGTCGGGGGCAACGTGCGGTGGTCGGGGGCAACGTGCGGTGGTCGGGGGCAACGTGCGGTGGTCGGGGGCAACGTGCGGTGGTCGGAGGCAACGTGCGGTGGTCGAGGGCTACGTGCGGTGGTCGGGGGCAACGTGCGGTGGTCGGGGGCAACGTGCGGTGGTCGGGGGCAACGTGCGGTGGTCGGGGGCAACGTGCGGTGGTCAGAGGCAACGTGCGGTGGTCAGAGGCAATCCGGGGGGAATTACATGTGATTAGGGGCAACCTGGGGGGGTTACAGACAATCTGCGGTGGTTACGGGCAACATGGGGTGGTTACAGACAATCTGCGGTGGTTACGGGCAACATGGGGTGGTTACAGACAATCTGGGGTGGTTACAGATAAACGGAAGTGCTTATAGGTAATCAGGGGTGGGTACATGTAATTTTGGGTGGTTACGGCAATCTGGAGGGGGTCACTGGCAACGTGTGTGAGTTAGAGGCAACGTGCAGTGGTTAGAGGCAATATGCGGGGTTACGGGCAATCGGGGCTGATTAAGGACCATCTGGAGGGGCTCACTGGCAATTTGGGGTGGTTACAGGCAACGTGCGGTGGTTATAGGCAACGTGCGGTGGTTACGGGCAACATGCGGTGGTTACAGGCAATGTCCGGTGGTTATAGGCAACGTGCGGTGGTTATAGGCAACGTGCGGTGGTTAGTGGCAACGTGCGGTGGTTAGTGGCAACGTGCGGTGGTTAGTGGCAACGTGCGGTGGTTATGGGCAACGTGCGGTGGTTAGTGGCAACGTGCGGTGGTTAGTGGCAACGTGCGGTGGTTAGTGGCAACGTGCGGTGGTTAGTGGCAACGTGCGGTGGTTATGGGCAACGTGCGGTGGTTAGTGGCAACGTGCGGTGGTTAGTGGCAACGTGCGGTGGTTATGGGCAACGTGCGGTGGTTATGGGCAACGTGCGGTGGTTATGGGCAACGTGCGGTGGTTAGTGGCAACGTGCGGTGGTTATGGGCAACGTGCGGTGGTTATGGGCAACGTGCGGTGGTTAGTGGCAACGTGCGGTGGTTAGTGGCAACGTGCGGTGGTTATGGGCAACGTGCGGTGGTTATGGGCAACGTGCGGTGGTTAGTGGCAACGTGCGGTGGTTAGTGGCAACGTGCGGTGGTTAGTGGCAACGTGCGGTGGCTAGTGGCAACGTGCGGTGGTTAGTGGCAACGTGCGGTGGTTATGGGCAACGTGCGGTGGTTAGTGGCAACGTGCGGTGGTTAGTGGCAACGTGCGGTGGTTATGGGCAACGTGCGGTGGTTAGTGGCAACGTGCGGTGGTTAGTGGCAACGTGCGGTGGTTATGGGCAACGTGCGGTGGTTATGGGCAACGTGCGGTGGTTATGGGCAATGTGCGGTGGTTATGGGCAACGTGCGGTGGTTATAGGCAACGTGCGGTGATTACAGGGGCAACGTGCGGTGGTCGGGGGCAACGTGCGGTGGTCGGGGGCAACGTGCGGTGGTCGGAGGCAACGTGCGGTGGTCGAGGGCTACGTGCGGTGGTCGGGGGCAACGTGCGGTGGTCGGGGGCAACGTGCGGTGGTCGGGGGCAACGTGCGGTGGTCGGGGGCAACGTGCGGTGGTCGGGGGCAACGTGCGGTGGTCGGGGGCAACGTGCGGTGGTCAGAGGCAATCTGGGGGGAATTACATGTGATTAGGGGCAACCTGGGGGGGTTACAGACAATCTGCGGTGGTTACGGGCAACATGGGGTGGTTACAGACAATCTGCGGTGGTTACGGGCAACATGGGGTGGTTACAGACAATCTGCGGTGGTTACGGGCAACATGGGGTGGTTACAGACAATCTGCGGTGGTTACGGGCAACATGGGGTGGTTACAGACAATCTGGGGTGGTTACAGATAAACGGAAGTGCTTATAGGTAATCAGGGGTGGGTACATGTAATTTTGGGTGGTTACGGCAATCTGGAGGGGGTCACTGGCAACGTGTGTGAGTTAGAGGCAACGTGCAGTGGTTAGAGGCAATATGCGGGGTTACGGGCAATCGGGGCTGATTACGGACCATCTGGAGGGGCTCACTGGCAATTTGGGGTGGTTACAGGCAACGTGCGGTGGTTAGTGGCAACGTGCGGTGGTTAGTGGCAACGTGCGGTGGTTACGGGCAACATGCGGTGGTTATAGGCAATGTCCGGTGGTTATAGGCAACGTGCGGTGGTTAGTGGCAACGTGCGGTGGTTAGTGGCAACGTGCGGTGGTTAGTGGCAACGTGCGGTGGTTAGTGGCAACGTGCGGTGGTTAGTGGCAACGTGCGGTGGTTAGTGGCAACATGCGGTGGTTATGGGCAACGTGCGGTGGTTAGTGGCAACGTGCGGTGGTTATGGGCAACGTGCGGTGGTTAGTGGCAACGTGCGGTGGTTATGGGCAACGTGCGGTGGTTATGGGCAACGTGCGGTGGTTATGGGCAACGTGCGGTGGTTATGGGCAACGTGCGGTGGTTAATGGCAACGTGCGGTGGTTAGTGGCAACGTGCGGTGGTTAGTGGCAACGTGCGGTGGTTAGTGGCAACGTGCGGTGGTTATGGGCAACGTGCGGTGGTTAGTGGCAACGTGCGGTGGTTATGGGCAACGTGCGGTGGTTAGTGGCAACGTGCGGTGGTTATGGGCAACGTGCGGTGGTTATGGGCAACGTGCGGTGGTTAATGGCAACGTGCGGTGGTTAGTGGCAACGTGCGGTGGTTATGGGCAACGTGCGGTGGTTATGGGCAACGTGCGGTGGTTAGTGGCAATGTGCGGTGGTTAGTGGCAACGTGCGGTGGTTAGTGGCAACGTGCGGTGGCTAGTGGCAACGTGCGGTGGTTATGGGCAACGTGCGGTGGTTAGTGGCAACGTGCGGTGGTTATGGGCAACGTGCGGTGGTTAGTGGCAACGTGCGGTGGTTATGGGCAACGTGCGGTGGTTAGTGGCAACGTGCGGTGGTTAGTGGCAACGTGCGGTGGTTATGGGCAACGTGCGGTGGTTAGTGGCAACGTGCGGTGGTTAGTGGCAACGTGCGGTGGTTATGGGCAACGTGCGGTGGTTATGGGCAACGTGCGGTGGTTATGGGCAACGTGCGGTGGTTATGGGCAATGTGCGGTGGTTATGGGCAACGTGCGGTGGTTATAGGCAACGTGCGGTGATTACGGGGGCAACGTGCGGTGGTCGGGGGCAACGTGCGGTGGTCGGGGGCAACGTGCGGTGGTCGGAGGCAACGTGCGGTGGTCGAGGGCTACGTGCGGTGGTCGGGGGCAACGTGCGGTGGTCGGGGGCAACGTGCGGTGGTCGGCGGCAACGTGCGGTGGTCGGGGGCAACGTGCGGTGGTCAGAGGCAACGTGCGGTGGTCAGAGGCAATCTGGGGGGAATTACATGTGATTAGGGGCAACCTGGGGGGGTTACAGACAATCTGCGGTGGTTACGGGCAACATGGGGTGGTTACAGACAATCTGCGGTGGTTACGGGCAACATGGGGTGGTTACAGACAATCTGGGGTGGTTACAGATAAACGGAAGTGCTTATAGGTAATCAGGGGTGGGTACATGTAATTTTGGGTGGTTACGGCAATCTGGAGGGGGTCACTGGCAACGTGTGTGAGTTAGAGGCAACGTGCAGTGGTTAGAGGCAATATGCGGCGTTACGGGCAATCGGGGCTGATTACGGACCATCTGGAGGGGCTCACTGGCAATTTGGGGTGGTTACAGGCAACGTGCGGTGGTTATAGGCAACGTGCGGTGGTTACGGGCAACGTGCGGTGGTTATAGGCAATGTCCGGTGGTTATAGGCAACGTGCGGTGGTTAGTGGCAACGTGCGGTGGTTAGTGGCAACGTGCGGTGGTTATGGGCAACGTGCGGTGGTTAGTGGCAACGTGCGGTGGTTATGGGCAACGTGCGGTGGTTAGTGGCAACGTGCGGTGGTTAGTGGCAACGTGCGGTGGTTATGGGCAACGTGCGGTGGTTAGTGGCACCGTGCGGTGGTTATGGGCAACGTGCGGTGGTTATGGGCAACGTGCGGTGGTTAGTGGCAATGTGCGGTGGTTAGTGGCAACGTGCGGTGGTTAGTGGCAACGTGCGGTGGTTAGTGGCAACGTGCGGTGGTTATGGGCAACGTGCGGTGGTTAGTGGCAACGTGCGGTGGTTAGTGGCAACGTGCGGTGGTTATGGGCAACGTGCGGTGGTTAGTGGCAACGTGCGGTGGTTATGGGCAACGTGCGGTGGTTATGGGCAACGTGCGGTGGTTATGGGCAATGTGCGGTGGTTATGGGCAACGTGCGGTGGTTATAGGCAACGTGCGGTGATTACGGGCAATCTGGGGTGGATACGGGCAATCTGGGGCGGATATGGGCAACCTGCGGTGGTTACGGGTAATCTGGGGAGGGGTTAGGGGTAATCTGGGAGTAAACTGCAATTATTACTATAATAAAAAGTGTGTGTTTTATTTTTTTGTATGTTTGTCACTTTTTGTACTTTATACATTAATTTTCACTGTATTACTATGATTACTGTGATATTTTCTATCTCAGTAATCATAGTTCAGTGACAGAGACCAAATTGGTCTCTGTCACTTTAAATTTTCAGAGCTAACTGCTTCTGGAGCGCATGCGCACTTCAGAATCAGCCTGGACGTCGAGGAGGACGGAGCTCCGTGGATCAGGTAACGTATGTGGGGAAGGGGGGGTGACTGGGGGACGGGGGTGACTGGGGGGGGGGCACGGTGACACTTTTTATCCCCTGTCACCAATGATTTATGGTGACAGGGGATAAAAAGTGCCGGCAGCACTGGGAACAGGCGATCGGAGGTATATAGTATATACCGCCGATCGCCTGCTCCGGGACCACACGGGGGGGTCTCCGATCACTGCCCCATGCTCTCCGCTACCTCCGGTGGCGGAGAGCATGGGGCTTTGATCACTTATTCATTTCCATCCCTGCGAACAAACATCGTTTGTTCGCAGGGATGGGGGCGGCCATCTTGGATCTGATGGCCGCCCGGGTAGGGTGATCGGGGGGCTGATCTGGGGTCTGAGGGGACATTTTTCATCTCCCCCCCACCGTGGATTCACGGTGGGGGGAGATGAAAGCTATCGGCGGCGCCGGTAATGCCCGGTACCGGCGGATCGCCGCTAAAGAGGTAGTAGCGGCGATCCGCCGGTATCGGAGGACGAGGGGAGGGGGCCGGGGGACACACTGTTAGTGGCGGTGGGGGGAGGCAGCGTTCTGCAGCCTCCCCCCGCCGCCCGATCGGCGGGGGACACTGAATCTCCCCATAGACGCTGCGGTCGCATTGACCGCGGCGTTTATGGGGTTAACTGCCCGGGGGGGAGCGCGGCTCCCCTCCGGGCAGTGGCAGCAGGAGGAGGCTGTGTGACACAGCCTCCTCCTGCTGCCCGATCTCACCCAGGGACAGAGGGGGGAGGCAGGGAAAGCATGACGTCCAGGGACGTCATGATGCATTCTGCCACTGCTTTTCATGACGTCCCTGGATGTCATATTGGGGGAAGGGGTTAAATGTGGTGGTTATCCTATGTAAATTTGCTAAACCTTGTACTACATTTTCCAATAATTCTAATACCACTCACTATAATAGTAAACAAAGGATAGATTGCAATTCCACCAATGTGGTATATGTCATTGAGTGTTCTCAGTGCAATATTAAATACGTAGGTTGCACGACCAGAAAAATTAAAATACGTGCACTGGAACACTTAAATGACATTACTGGCAACCCATTCCGACACAAGTCAGGCGCTTCAGCGTATTTTATTAATCAACATGATAAGAGAAGTGACAATTTCATGATCTATGGCATAGAAAAAATAAGTGTTAAAGCCAGAGGAGGTGACATAGAAAAATTCTTAAAAAATCGTGAAGCCTATTGGCAGTTTGTACTTGGTACAAGAGCCCCGGTCGGCATGAATTTACGCCGAGAGCTCATGTATCATTACTATTTATATTACATTTTTTCATTCACCTTTCCTAAGTTTAAATTTTGATTTTTTTATTATTTTTATTTTTATGTTTATATCTTAATTTTTTCTTGTGCCATACTAGATCATGTTTGTGGTTTTAGTGGCTTCATCATTTTAGTATTTCCTGAGCCTTTTTTGTCCAAGACACAACATCTCTTTACACATGCGTTTTTTTCGTTAGCGGTCATTCACATGTAGTTACCATTACCCATTACCGCATTATTTTTCATTGCATTGCTTGAGTCTCCATATCACAGCAACTATTAGTGACTTATCCAGTTACATAAATATTAACATTATTATACTAGGATAGTTTGTCATGTACCACTTGTTTCCATCTAATATAATTCATTGGTTTCCCCATAAGCGCAAACAAACAAACAAATAAATAAACAAACAACACATTGTAAGCATTTGGCTTGCATTTTTGCGCACCATATGAAATTTACTGTATATTTATATCTATAATGATTATTCATTGCTTTGTATTTATATTTATAATTACATAAATGTACATGGTATAGTGTTAATTAGATGAATTATGTGAGCCCTCTTTGCCTTTATAACATTTTTTGTATGTGTTTTATTTTATTTTGAGTCAATATGTTGCCGCAGAATTAGTATTGTCTGTTTTAAGAGTTAACTTGTGCACCTGTTTATGTTACACCTGTAGTGGTGATGATTTAAGGAAGTAGTTCACAAGGGAAACTTAGGTGATCAAGAGCGCGCATGCGCTTGAAACGCGTCCTGTGGGGTCACTGCACTTAGGTGCTGTTTGTACATTTGGCATTTGGATAAATAAAAAGAATTTCTCTGCTTCAAGTGCTGGATTACCGACTTCTTTTCCTGAACTGTAGTACCAAGCATTTGCCAGATGCGAATCCGGGGCACCAGAGAATTCTTGGTCGGTGAGCTGACAATTACATATTTTTGTTTGCATAGCATAGTCCTGCATTAAGAGCAACCAAGGGCCACCTCTGGCAGCACATGGAGGGCTTTGCGGCCCCCCCTTAAAAAAATGCCCCCACACCTAGAACTGCCGCAGATCGCTCTCCACTGCTTCTCCAGATTCACGTCTGTCACATGTGCTCAGTGTGAACCTGCTCTTATCTGTGAGGAACACAGGGGGCGCCAATGATGAATCTGCCAATCCTGGGGTTCTCTGGCAAATGGCAAGCGTCCTGCCCGGTGTTGGGCTGTGAGCACATCCCCCATCTGTGGACGTCGAGCCCTCATACAGTTCTCATGGAGTCGGTATCTAACCGTTGGTGCAGACACATGTATATTTGTGGCTGCTGGGGGTGATTGTGCAGGGCTCTGGCAGTGCTCCTCCTGGTCCTCCTTACACAGAGGTGGAGGTAGCCGTCCTGCTGCTGGGTCGCTGCCCTCCTACGGCCACCTCCACGTCTCCTGGTAGCGCTTCCAGTGGACAGCCTGATGTCACAGAAGTCTCATTTACTTGGAGTTATATGGTGTTCTTTTTATTTATTTGAGCAGTGTAGTAATTTTTTTTTTTAATTCTTTATTTGTGAAGTTCACATGAGTTAGATACAGCCAACAAAGCACATCTCACCACCACTTCATAAATGCATAATAAGTAAACAACATTCCGAACATGTAAGTTACAAACCCATAACACATAAAACCAGTATAAACCGGAATGATATCCGTTGTGGGTGGTGACAAAGAATAGCCCCCCCCTAGCCACATCCAACCCACCTTTTATATAAGAGAAGGGCGCTAAGAGAACTCATAGGTGTCAGGAGAAGAAAGAGTGAAAGTATGAGCAAGAAAAAGAATTAAAAAAAAAGGGACAAACACAGGGAAAAAAGAATGGGGGGGGGGAGAGAGAGAGAGAGACGTGCTGCCGGAGAGCGCGACATACCACATCAGTGTGCAGGAAATTCCAGGCGAAAGGAGGGTAAGGCCTCAAGCCATTGAGAAACTACATAGTTAGGTTTATGAGGAACGAAGGAGATCTTTGTATACCTCAGTTTCCTGAAATTACAACCAAGTCAGCCAAGTGCTGGTGAAACGAGAGTTCTTGTCTTGTAGACTTGAGGTAAGATCTTCCATGTGCATGAGGTTGTTAATCTTAGTGATCCACAAAGAGATTGGAGGTGGTTCCTTTCGTTTCCAGTAAAGGGGGACACAAGCCCTAGCAGCCATGACCAGGAACCTCAGAAGAGAACGTTTATAATGTTTAGTCGACATGTCACAGTGATGGAGCAGGAAAAGGGCCGGACCCATAGGGATCGTCAGGTCAGTGACCAGGCGGATCACCTTGGTCCAAAAAGGAGTAAGACGTGGGCAGTCCCAAAATGTGTGGAGGAACGTTCCTTCAGCAGAGCCACATCTCCAACATGTAGGGTCTACCTCCGGAATCAGAGCATGTAGACGGGAGGGGACTCTGTACCATCTAGACAGGATTTTGTACCCAGCCTCTTAAAAGCGAGAGCAGATGGAAGACTTATGCGTCAGCGTATATATACGCGTCCGTTGTTCAGGGGTAAGTGTCAAGGAAAGTTCCTCCTCACATTTTACCATAAAATCTGGAGCTGGTTCCTCCGGCGGGGTCAATAACAGCTGATATGAGAGAGAGGTTGTGCCTCAGAGAACCATTCTGAGTACAAAGCGTTTCAAAATCCGTCAAGTTGGATAAGAGTGTGTTCGGTTTTGGTCTAGATGTCAGGAAGTGTCGGAGCTGAGCTGCCCTCCAAGGCCCCAGCGGTCGAGGCTCAGACAAAGCGGAAAGGTCAGCGGCAGTAAGCCAGTCCCTGTTAGCAATAAAGTTTCAAGCGCGAAACTTGTCTCCATTTATCCATTCTGCAAAGACACGGTCATTAAAGCTAGGGACAAAATCTGGATTACCCAACATAGGAGTTAGGGTAGAATATAGAGGGATGACGTTCTGTCGCATCACCCTCTCCGAGCACGCACAGACCACCGGGCCAATTGTGGGGTGCGATTCTAGGGACGTAAGGGAAGTGTCAGGGAGACAGGGTATGCCTCGCAGAGGAATATCAGTAAATGATTGCTCAATTGAGATCCATTGTTTTTTAGAGAAATTGCGGCACCAGTCCAAGACATGGGAGAGTTTGGCTGCCAGGTAATATTTCCGTATATTTGGAAGGCCTACCCCCCCCTTTCCTTCGGGCGATGTAAAAGTTCCCGTCAGACTCTGGCCGGTTTGTTGCCCCAAATGAACTTAGTCTGCAAGGACGTCAGAGATTGTAGGAAGGCTGCAGGTAGGCGGATAGGGAGGCATTGGAAATAATAAAGCAACCGTGGGAGGATATTCATTTTATATATCGCACATCTGCCGAACCAAGTAAACAGACCGGTCGTCCATCGCGTAAAGTTCGCTTGAATAGCAGCCAGTAACGGTATATAGTTACATTGATAAAGTTTACTAAGATCGGCAGTCAAGGCTATGCCCAAATATTTAATAGATTCGGAGGCCCATTTAAAGCTAAAAGCTAACTGTAGACCTCTAACTGCTGACTTTGCAAGGGAAATATTCAGGGCTTCCGATTTAGCAAAATTGATTTTAAAGTTGGACACTTTGGCATACTCCTCAAATTCTTTTATTAGATTGGGAAGAGAGACCTGTGGGGAGGTGATAAAAAACAATAAATCATCGGCATAGGCCGCTATTTTATAATGAGCTCTGCCCACCTGCAGCCCCGCCACATCTCGATTCCCCCGCACCCGACATAGAAAGGGTTCTAACGTCAGTATGAAAATGAGGGGCGACAAGGGGCATCCCTGCCGCGTACCATTGTAGATAGGAAAAGAAGAAGAAAGAATGCCATTCACCTGAACACAGGCCGAGGGGGAAGCGTATAGTGACAAGACCCAGCTCAGGAAGTGAGGGCCCAGCCCCAGAAACCTAAGTGTCTCCTCCATGAAGGACCAGTTAACTCGGTCGAAAGTTTTCTCTGCGTCAGTCGAGAGTAGCATCATCGGGAGTTTATGCAACAGTGCTCTATGGACCAAATTAACCGCCTTCACCGTGTTATCCCGGGCCTCACGGCCTGGCATAAAGCCTGCCTGGTCCGGGTGAATGACATGAGAAAGTAACGAGACCACACGAGAGGCTAAGATCTTTGAGAATAACTTCAGATCCACGTTGAGAAGTGAAATGGGTCTGAATTTAGCACGAAGAGAGCTGTCTTTGCCTGGCTTTGGAATGACAGTAATATGAGCTCTGGTAGCATCGTGCGGCAGGGATGACCCCCTCGACTAAGCAATTGAATGCCTTCAAAAAATGTGGAGAGAGGATGTCCTGAAAAAGTTTATAGTATATCAGACTAAACCCGTCGGGACCTGGGGCTTTACCAGACTGAGTAGATTTTATAGCTCTCTCAAGCTCTACCTCCGAGATGGGGGCCTCTAATTCATCAACATCCTCCTGTGACAGTGTGCGCATACCCGAGTTGGAAATGTAATCCCTAATCTTGTCTCTAAAAGAAGAGTCCAACGAGGCTGAATTGCATTTATCAGAGGAATATAGGTCTGAATAAAAGTCCTTGAACACCTCGGCAATCCCTTTCGGGGTATGTACCCGGGAATGGGTGGCCGAGTTAATGTGGGGAACATAGGATTGCAATCTTTGGGCCCTCAGTGCCCTCGCTAGGGACCTCCCACACTTATTACTGTGCTCGTAGTAATGTCGTCGACACTTAGCTAGGGATGCTTTGGCCTTAGATTGCAGCTCATTTTTTAGCAGATCATGTGTCTGAAGCAGGGTCACCCTGACGTCTTCTGTGGGGTTGGTTTTGTGGGAACATTCCAGGGCTTGAATTTGGTCAAGTAAACGGAGAATTTTAGCTGACCTTTCCTTCTTAAATTTGCTGCCCCATTTAATCAAGACACCCCTTTCCATATTACACCTGGAGCCATATCTGGGGTGACATTGGTCGCAAAGTATTCCAGCAGAGTATTTTTAAGATCAGCTTGGACCACCACGTCCTTAACTAGGGATGTGTTTAGCTTCCACTGAAATTGAGTGGGGAAAGGATTGATAAGGGATAGAGTGACCGTGACCAGTGCGTGATCGGAGAAGGAAATGCAGTCTATGCGAGCATCATGGGCATAGTGGAGATCTCTGTGTTTGAGAAAAAAGTAATCTAATCGAGAGTACATATCCTGTGCTGTAGAATAGAAGGAGTAATCATGTTCTCCAGGGTGAAGCGTTCTCCAAACGTCCACTAACTGGTGCTCTCGGAGGGCAGCTCCAAAATGCCGCACTGGCGAGGCCGGGAGGTGAGATACCCCTGTGGACGTGTCTGTTCTAGGGTCGAGGGCGACATTGAAATCTCCCCCCAGAATCAGGGAACCCTCCGCAAACTCCTCTAATTGCTCAAGGAAGTTATTTAGTGATTTGTCCTGTCCAGAGTTAGGTAGGTATAGGGAAGCTAAGGTGTAGGTTACCGAGGCTATCTTCCCCTTTACCATCAGTAGTCGGCCTTCTCCATCACTGCGACTGTCGAGAAGTTCTCAGGGAAGAGAACGGGAGATGAGAATGCTCACTCCCCTGGCCTTCGAATCCGAAGACAGACTATGGTAAATATGTGGGAACCATCTATTGGATAGCCTAAAAGATGAGTCAGAGGTGAGGTGAGTTTTCTACAAAAAGGCTACCTGGATGTGTCTCCCCTTTAGGTGGTTGGACATGATAGAACGCTTACCAGCATCATGCAGTCCCTTAACGTTGAGGGTACCCAAGAGCAGGCCTCGTTGCGTAGTGAACGACATCTCTTGCACACGGGAGAGCTACACGTCTAGGAAACAAATAAAATTGGAGAGAGTGAGAGAGGGTATTTAGCAGCCTATCCCACACCCACCCGGCAACACGTTGGGGAAGCAGAAAAGGGAAGGGGAGAACAAAAGTGTATGCGGGGGAAAAAAAAAGGGGGGGGCGGAGAGGGGGGAAAGAGAAAGGAAAAGAAAGAGAAGAAGAGAAAAGGGAGAGATAGGTAAGAAAAGAAGCAAGAATAGAGCACTATGTGCAAGTGGGTCAAAAGTCCCACAGAAAGGAAGAGAGGTAGTAGGCAACCATGGGGGAGGGAGCCCGCTACAGCACAGCCTATATAAGGAATAACAATAAACCCTGCATAAGTGACAACATAACAATAAGAAAACAACAATGTCTCAGAACCGGAAAGAGAGGAGAGAAACTTAGGCAAACGGAATTCTTCAGTAAGAATACGGCCTCGCACTAAGCAAGACACAGGCACTCAGAGAAAGGAAGGAAAGTGGTGGTGGGGGGGGGGGAGGCAGGTGCAGAGGGATGAGTAGAGAGATGTGAAAAGATGCAAAGGACAATAAGTAGATCAGACAACAGGGGATACAGTCTTACACCTCCCCATCCCTCCCACCACCCCCTCCCTGAGCTAGAATGGAACTTAGAGGCGGCAACACCTAGAACTGCCATGGGACATAAGTCGCATGTTATAGTCTTAGACCCTGAGAAAGAAAGATTAACATAAGCAAGTGGCGACCAGGTAGATGACGCCACCAACAGTCCTCGTTGGCGCGAAAATACAGAACAGAAAGTTAGTGGGCCAATTCACATAACTGGCAACAGCAATCAGGCTTCATCTGGCATGGCTTGAGATAAATCATCTGCCCCCACTCGCTGCGACGTCTCATCTCGGAGTCTGGCACGCTCCGGCCCAGCGCGTCGCCTCCGTGAGACAGTGTTTTGTGTCTTTTGTCGCCCCAATAGCAACCAGTTAGGTAGGGGAAATGCAGGAATATCCAGAAACTGGAAAAGGGCCTCTGTGTCATCAGGATGTCGGAGATGGAACGTAGCAGAATCTTTACGGATCACAACATGATACGGATGACCCCATCTGTATGAAAGTCCTAGTTCACGTAGTTTAGAAAGGAGAGGTTGCAATAGGCGCCTCATGTACAGTGTGCGAGGAGAAATATCCGGGTAGATTTGGAGCACTACTCCTTCATAGTCTATTTGACCATAGTCTCTTACAGCACGAATGATAGAGTATTTGTCAGTGAAGTAGTGTAAGCGGCAAAGAACATCACGAGGAGAGGCTTGGTCAGCAGAAAAAGCTCTGGATACTCTATGCACTCTGTCCACTACAAATGTAGCATCTGGAGGCCTGCCAGTGAGCATGTTAAAGAGAGTCGTGATTCTAGGGAGTAAGTTATCTGCATTGGGTTGTTCAGAGAGGCCTTTGATGCGTAGATTATTACGCCTACCACGATTTTCCTGATTGTCTAGTTGCAGGGCAAGGTTCTGCACATGGTGACGGGAAAGGTCTGCTTCCATTTCTAAAGCAGTAATCCTGGAGTCCAGGGCAGAACTTGTGTTTTCAGTTTCCTTAACTCTGAGTGATAAGTGAGTGACATCCTCTCTCACAGCTGCTATAGCTTGTTGTTGAGCCTGCTCTTTTCTCTGCACTACCGTGCTAAGATCTTGTTTAGTAGGAAGAGCCTGGATAAGGTTCCTTAGGAGCTGCAGTTCAATGCGGAGGGAAGATGGCTCCAACTGTTGTGTAGCTGGGGGTGGAGCGTACTGAGAAGATGGCGCCCTCTGAGGTGAGACTTGTGAGGGGGGACGTTGGGGCAGAGAGGTACCTTGTGTGGAGGGGAGCATATCCCAGTCGTCTTGCCCGAGTGCCGAGGGCTGAGTGGAGCAGCTTGAGGCGGCATCTGCCGGCGGGTCCCGCAGCCATGTTAGCTGGGATGGTTCTGGCGCGTCCGCCTGCTGTGTCCCGGGCGCCAACTTGGATGTTGCGGCGGCGGGGATGGGGAAGCGGATAAATCGCTCCAAACTCGGGCAAAGGGATGTGGAGCGGGTTGCAGGGTGCCGGGGCTTGTTAGCGGTTCTCCTCCGGCGCCCGTACATCCCCAGGAGGCGGCTGGTAAGCAGGGGAATCTCTTTGCAGGCTGTGCTGTAAGCGGAGCTCCGGACACACACGTCCTTACAGCTCCATGATCAGACCACGCCCCACAGTGTAGTAAATCTATCATGTTCACCTATAGCCTATGATGTCCACAAATATAAAACTTGTAAGGGGGGCGTGGCTCGACTATGGCGGAGTGAGGACACGTTTCTTCAGAGCTCCGTGCCTGAACCCACCAGACCGCAATTATAGAGGACTCGCAGCTGCACAGTATGCTCTCCAAGCACCTGGGGAACCCACCCGACACCCCGAGCAGACCAGTGACCCGATCAGCAGCTTCCACGCATGGCATAGACCGGTTCTTCCTCCCACAGACTCTGGCCCCGCAGACGGCGCAGCATAACAAAATGGCGCCGACGGCCCGCGGTCAGGAAAGGACCGCACACCAGGACCTGGCCCCGAAAGCAGGGGTAAGTGACCGAACCCTGGTCTCACCTTTAAAAGACTTTCCGCCAATCTTGTGGGGCCCAGGACAGGCGACTCCCGTTACAGCGACACAGGGAGACCCGACACTCTCCGCAATGCCAATGCTAGATTCACTGGCGGCTCTGGTGCAAAATGAGCTGCAGCTTCTGAGGGGACTTATCCAGGCCCTACCATCAAAATAGGACCTGGATGTAGTGGTACAGAGAATCGAAGCAGCATAGCAGCAGGCGTTAGAAGCAGTGAGGGAGGATGTGACTGCCCTCGACGTACGTACTACTGCCACTGAGGACGCCATTACTGCCCTTACATTAAGGGTGACGAGCCTGGAAACAGAATCTGCTAAATCTAGGCAGCATATGCAGACCATGTCATTACTCCTTGATGATCAGGAGAATCGGGGCTGTCGGAATAACATACGCCTGAAGGGCGTACCTGAGAGAGGGGCCCATGATGACTTACTGCACAGGGTTACCACCATCTCTAACCTGGTCACACACAGGCCTGCCGATGCTACCTTCATGATCGACCGGGTTCACCGGGTTTCCAGGGCGCTGACAACGCAGACAGGGGTCCTAGAGATGTGTTATGCACGCTTCACCTGTTTTCTGACAAGGAGCACATATTGCGGGAGGCATGGGACTATGGCTCTGTTACTTTTGAGAATGCTGACGTAAAGTTATTTCCCAACATCTCAGCGCGCACCCTGTACATGAAAAGGCTGATACAACCCCTATTGATCCTGATCCGTGAGTGTGGGGCTGGTTACAGATGGGGCCATCCATTTCAAGTAATCGTCAGGAAAGAGGAGAGCTCGTTCCATCTTAAGACTCCGCAGGACTTACCCAACTTGTTCGCTTTCCTGGATACCGAGCCGATCCAGATCCCAAACTGGCTTGCAGTGGACCGCGTCCCTATGCCACCTATCAGATCACGTCGCAACTACACAGCAGGTCGGAGGAGATCGGTCTCATCTTCGCCAAGAAGGGCCGCCGTTCTCTCACCGACAATGCCCGAGGAATGATCTGGCCTGATATTTGAGACTTCACAATTTCTGGATGCAAGGGTTAAGGGTTTTCCCATGATGCACATGTCATTCTAGTTTATATGATGGTTGTTTATATAGTCCGAACAAAGTATACTACCCTGGAGGGTGCTAGCGGTTTCGCCCCCGACCTTGTGAGGGCGTCCGTAGGTGCTCTCTGGAGCTTCGTTTATGGTCTGGTGGGGGCTGGTTATGGGCCTCTTCCTTGGTCTTCCACACCTCTTCTACGTTTCAGTCTCCCTTGGGCAGTTCTTGTGGACTTCACCGGGTGAGATTCTTCTGGGCTTTGCCCTTCTACTTATACTTTCTTCCTAACTTACGTAACCTTTCTGGTTCTATATTCTTTTTTTTCTATTGTTTCTGGTGCTATACACCTTTCTTCTCAGTGCCTCTTACTGTTCCCGTACTTTCCTTCCTGATCCCTCCTTAGTCTTCCCCCCCCACCTTCGTCCCCTCACCTTTCCCTGACTCCCCTTGTCTGTTTTGTGCAGTGTGTCAGATATGTCGGCTCAACAGGAGGACCTGCGCATCGGGTCGCTCAATGTTAAGGGTCTCCACGACCCCGGGAAAAGGTCAATTCTCCGTAATTTCCTAAAAAAACTAAAATTGCATATAGTTTTTCTTCAGGAGACTCACCTGTTGGAGTCTAATTTGATTATGTTAGCTAATGCTGTTTTCCCTTCTGTTTATCACAGTTTTTCCTCTAATCCCAAATCCAGCGGTTCCTGCATTATGATATCTAAGGACCTACCATGGGAACATATTGAGACACGCACGGATGGGGAAGGTAGGATGGTCCTTCTGAAGGCCGCATTGCCACACATCTGGTCACACTTGCATCATTCTACCTACCGACCACGGGTCAAGGTCAATCTCTATCAGTTCTCCTTGAAACTTTACACGAGTTCGCTGAGGGCACCCTGGTGGTGGGCTGCGACTTTAATCTGGCGCTGAACCCCTCTCTAGACTGCTCTACGGGTACGTCTCATCTTAGTGGGTTAGAATAGGTCAGACGTTGAATGAATATAGACTGGTTGATGTCTGGCGTGTGTTGCACGGGGGAGAAAGGGATTATACGTTCTACTCCCAGGCCCACAATATGTACTCAAGGCTGGATTACTTTTTTTTACAACAGCGTGACTTGCCCCTCGTCAAAACGGCGCGGGTGGATATCACCACCTTCTCAGATCACGCCCTGATAGTAATCAGCATGACAATGCCTTCCCCTTCAGCGTTCACAATTCCAATGGCGTTTGAACGCATCTCTTTTGCAGGACGTGGTTGTGAAGAAGGGGATAGAGTCTACCATACGTAATTTTTTTCAGACGAATGTTACCCCGGATGTTTTCCCGCTCTCTGTGTGGGAGGCACATAAGTGCGTGGTGAGGGGGGAGCTGGTTAAACATGCAGCACGCATGAAAAGGGATCGGCTTCTGAAGACGACACGGTTGCTAGACCAACTTAGAGACAGCACATAAAAGGTCCCCAACAAAAGAGGGAAGAACTGAGGACACATCTCTTGCATAATGCTAAAGCCACCCTGACAAAATGCAGGAGATATTATTATGAGCACGGCAATAAGCCGGGGAGGGCCCTAGCCAGAGCGCTTCGGGCTCAGCAACTGCGCTCTTATATACCGACAGTCAAGACAATACAGGGCAGATCCGTACAACACACTCCTGCTGCCATTGCCGAGGCTTTCAAAGATTTTTATGCGGGACTTTATTCCATTGATGCCTCCAATCCCCACACAGCGGACACTAGTTTCAGGACACGTTTCCAGCTTTATTTGGAGAGATAGGGTATGCCTAAGTTGTAGGACCTGGAGCGGCCCCTGTCTGAAGTGGAGCTAGCCACGGCGATAAAAACCTCCCGGACGGGGAGGGCCCCTGGACCGGACGGGTTTTCACTGGCCTATTACAAAACTTACCTCACTTTGCTAGGTCCCCATTTTCTAACGGCATTAAATTGTGTCTCAAATTCGGGTACTCTACCGATAGACTCCACACGGTCTCATATCACGGTCATTCCAAAGGAGGGTAAGGACAGCGCGCAGTGTGGCAGCTACCGTCCCATTTCTTTGTTAAATGTGGACCTGAAACTGTTTACTAAAATCTTGGCCACACGTCTGGCACCATTGTTGGGAGAGACCATTCGCCCTGACCAAGCGGGTTTTATGCAGGGACGCGAAGCAAGAGACAATACTATCCGCACCATTAACTTGCTTCACAAGGCCAAGGTATCGGACGTACCTCTGCTCCTTCTCTCTACCGACGCTGAGAAGGCGTTCGATAGGGTGAATTGGGCCTTCCTTTCTGAGACACTCCGATATATTGGGTTAGGACCCAGCTTCCTGAACTGGGTTTCTGCTTTGTACCGTACACCGACTACGAGGGTGAGGGTGAATGGTCTCTTATCTGATGAATTTCACATATCAAATGGTACCAGACAGGGCTGCCCACTGTCCCCGCTGATCTTTGTCCTCACTCTGGAACCCCTGTTATGTAAAGTGAGATCGAACATTGACATCGCGGGGCTTCAAGTGCGGGGCGTTGGCCATAGGGTAGCAGCCTACGCCGATGATCTGCTCTTTTTTATATCAAACCCACGGATATCACTTCCTTCTTTGCTGAAGGAATTGGAGGAGTACTCTCACCTTTCCAATTTTAAAATAAATTTTCTTAAATCAGAAGAACTTGGCGTGGGCCTGCCGGATGGCCTGACATCGGCACTCCGATCTTCTTTTCGGTTTAAATGGGCAACTACAGCAATTAAATACCTTGGTATCTTTCTGCCGGCAGACTTGAGAAAACTATATATTCTGAATTTTTTTTTTTACTGGCCAAAATTCAAGCACAGTGTTAGACCTGGTCCAGGGGCTACTTCTCCTGGTTTGGGAGATGCTCTATATTTAAGATGACGATCCTTCCCAAACTGCTGTACGCCTTTCAGTGCATTCCGACCAAGATCCCTCCATCATTTTTTTAAAACAGTCTCGACTCTCCAAATAAAGTTTATCTGGAACAACAAGCCTGCCCGTCTTCGCAGAACTTTGCTCACCCACCCGAAGAGCTGCGGCGGGGTGGGTCTACCTGATATGCGCCTGTACCATGTGGCGGCCCTTCTAACCAGAGTGGTAGATTGGTGCCGGCATGAGAAGAGCAAAATGTGGGTAGGGATAGAGCAATCTGTGTCCTCAGTTCCCCTCGCTTGTTTACCGTGGTTACACCCATCTAATGTACCGACATTGCGAAACCACCCAACCATAGGCCCCACGTTGACCGCGTGCGCCAGTTCTACCATCCGGGCATACATCCTACCTCATAGGTCCGCTTGTTATCCTGTCCTGGGAAACCCAGCGTTCCCTGCCAGCTTGCAGGACCCAATATTTAGAGCCTGGTTTGAGGCAAAAAAATTCAGAGTGGATACGTTCCGCACGGGCACATCCTGGCTTACGTCTGCATCACTGGGGGCCCTGTCGGAACCCTCATTGCTGGGCATGTGGAGAGTGGCCCAACTTCGCCACTATTTGAATTCTCTACCCTCCCCTTCTTCGTACAGCACTAAACGCACCTACTTTGAGGCCTTGTGCCTGGATGAGGGCCCACTGCGTCATTCTTTGTCTTTGACGTATGTGGCATTGCAGTCGCCGCCCGACCAACCACCGCCGGAATATCTGCTCAAATGGGAGTCTGACCTCAGTCTTGCATTGTCTTCCCAACAAAGAGAGAAAATACTCACCTTGGCACACAAATCCTCAATATGCTCGTCCTTTCAGGAGACTGGATATAAGATCTTGACCCGTTGGTACAGAGTTCCTTCTAAGCTGCATATTATGTGGCCTGATGTGGACCCGGTGTGTTGGCGATGTGGCGTGGCAGAAGGTACGCATCTTCACATATTTTGGTCCTGCTCGGTGCTTGCCTCCTTTTGGGATGCGGTACAGCGGACTATCAAACAAGTGACCAATACCAATAGGGCCCTTACCCCTGCCCTACTTCTCCTGCAGCACTGTGGGATGACTTTGAAAGCTTATAAGAAGTCTCTTCTCCATTTTCTAATTATGGCTGCTCGGGCCTGTATTCCATTGTTTTGGAAAAAGACTGCTCCCCCGCCGACTTCCCTGTGGGTGTCCATCATGCGGATGGAGAACTTGACCTCCTCGCTGCATAACACGAATACCAAATTTAGGAACACTTGGATGGTTTGCTTGGATGTCCTTCCAAGATACCCCGGAGTACCGCTCTCTGCTGCGTACTGAGGCAGGGGAATAGAAGGTGTCTGACTGTTCGCCCTTGGCTCGCAGGGATCATCGGCGCTGGGGACTAGTGGAGCCTGGCTCAGACCTGATGCGGGGTGGTTGATCCTGCCTGGACTTCCTGACGCGCTGCACTCCCTCCGTTCCTCCCCCCCCCTCCCTCTTGACCTTTCCTTTTTCTCGCTTCTGATCTTTTAGTTCTGATTTTTCTTTTCTATTGCTGTACTGTTTCTTTGACATCTCTTTGAGGTCGCTAGTGGCACCTATGAGTGCGACCTCGTTCCTTTCTGTTATATTAAAATCTCGGATAACGGTGAGGGGGTCGAGGACCCCGGAGATCCCTTTCATAGTACTAGGGTGCATTGTTTTCAGCTGTGTCATGCTCAACAGATTTGTTGCTTCTATTCTGTATATATGTTATATCAAAATTTTGTCTTGTGTTCTCTTTGCACCTATACTTTCTGTTAATGTGAATTGTATGTGAGAGGATTGGTAGGTGTGTTGTCGCACCACCTCCCCGTTGTTCCTAAAATAAAGAATTTTAAAAAAATAAAATAAAAATAACTTGTAAGGGGATTAAGATCCTTAAAGAAACACACACACAAACACTGTGTTTTCTATAACGGTTTCATCCGGAATGTAAAAGGAAGTGGTGTGTTCTCTCCAGTCTGACACAGTGCTCTCTGCTGCCACCTCTGTCCATGGCAGGAACTGTCCAGAGCAGGAGAGGTTTTCTATTGGGATTTGCTGCTGCTCTAGACAGTTCCGGACAAGGACAGAGGCGGCAGCAGAGAGCACTGTGTCAGACTGGAGAGAATATACCACTTCCTGCAGGACATACAGCAGCTGATAAGTACTGGAAGACTGGATATTATTAAATAGAAGTAAATCAGAAATCTATATAACTTTCTAAAAAGATTTTCATTGGATTACCTCTTTAAAAACCAACAGGGAACTATACATACCCATCCAATGCAAATAAATCAAATTCTGGGTGATTATTTTAGATCCTTGTCCACTTTTCTACAGGACCTTCACTTGCCATCCTTATCCGAGAAGCATCAGGAGACTGAGGCAGAGGTGCTGCAAGTGATCAAAATGGCCCACAAAGGCTCCCGAGCCTTGAATTTCCCTTACATCAGGGGCTATAACAAGGAGTGCTTACTCCGCCACATAATGGATTGGATCCACGATTCCTCTTAACATTCCAACATGGTTTTAGAAAAAGCGTTTTCCTCACCGCCCTTATTTTTTCCTCATTATCAGGTATGCCCATTTATATAAAAGGTTCTATCCTCATGAGGGACACTATTATGGCATGGAGGAAGATGCGTATGCGTATGAAGATCGCCTACTGCTCTTCCTGTCAAGGCGCATGCTGCTGTTTGGTAATCCAAAAACTCTGTGGGAGAGCCACCCCTCCTGGGGGGTAATATGAGCGGGAAAGGACAGACTTACTGGGGGCTCGGATTTATTACGATACTAAAAAGTGCAGATTCCTTCTGAAAAAATTGCCAAGTTTTCTTTTCTTTCAGCACATTTTCTTTTTGCTGGCCAGGCCTACTCCTTTTGTTCAGCGAGGCCTTGAAAAATAGACGCAGAGGCACCATCTGACACGTTAGATGGCATCATGGGGAACGGAGCCTGTCAGAAAAACATCTCAGCTCTTTACATACTTTATCTGCTAACAGGTGTGGACCCACTATGCTACTGAACCAGCTTGGCTTTAGACACACAGAAGTCTAGGTCTTTACACTTTATCCAGCTCCATGAAGCTGGACTACAAGGAAGGTGCCAGGTTGGTTAGCAAGTGCAGCCTCCTAAGAGCGTTCTCTGAAATGCGGCCAAAGTAATCAGATTATTCAGGGTGATTATAAACCAGGGTGGCTGGATGATCATATCCTGCTAACGTAATAGTTAAAAAGCCTTCCCAAGCCTCGTCATTCCAGGCTAGCCCTGCAGACAATATGTGGAATTGGGTAGCGTATTGTCGCACAGCTTCAGAGCCTTGTGATAAGTGCAGTAGAGCAAAGGATTACAGCCAGGTTCCTCAAAGACCATTTGTCCACACTGTTGACTGTCACATTCCCGCTGACCCAGTCTAGGGCATCTCTGGATAGCAGCGACACCATGAACCCCAGTCTAGACGAGGGAACTTGTACCCATGCAGCTTAGTGGATCAGGCATTAGTTTAGAAAGAGCTGGCAGGAATGGTGTTGGCAATTGTAAGTTGCTCATGTAATGGCAATGTGTGTGGTCTGCTGAGCTAGCAAACAGAAAATACACAGCAGAACAGGAAGTGCCCGCAACCTCGACAAAGATACTGTCAGCCTTGTGCCTACAATAACGGCAAAAATACCCCTCCCCCAAAAGAAAAAGACGCACTGCGGACCCTAAGAATTAACTTTTATTAATAGTGACAGGTTAATAACAAACAATCACCCTACCATCACCAGTGTACACAACCACTGCTTACCCTATGTACAATACTAGTAGTGGAATAGGGAACAAAAAGCTATAAAAATCTAGACGGGGTACAGGAAGGACACAGTGCACTCTATCCACTCCTGACTAACAGATCTCACCCTGCCTTTTGGGGATGCCCACCTCCTTAATAGGGTGGCCCCAACCACCGTGACATTCATCACTCTTTCCTAGGTGCAAGACAAAATGACAAACATAAAACCAAAATCAAACACAAAAGGACACCAGATAACGGACAAGAATCCTGCACGTTTCACCTGGAGGATAGTCCAGGCTCATCAGGGAATCAATGGTGTCAAAAAGGATACTATAGATACACCAATGTAGATTCCCACCACATAGACTACAAAAAGTGATGGTGAAACTGGAGCCGGTCTGTGGGTAATGGAAATATGGTGTTGTAGTATAGCGTAAGCCAAAAGATGGACAAGCACAGGCAGTGACGGGAAACAAAACCACAACAGGCCACTAATGTACAACAGTGTGTATCAGGGAGGCACTAATCTAGATCACACAAACTTAAGAATCCACAACAATAATCGGTATTCAGATAATGGAATCCGTTCATCACAATAACCAATGGAGTGACTACTGATCTATAGTGTGCGCAAAAAGGATCACAGATCACATGACGGTAGGTTCCTAGAAGATACTACTGATCCTGTATACTGCAAATGGAGCCAGATAAACTCACTCAGGCCACAGTATATAGCAATAGGGTCCTGTTACCAACACCTAGCTAATCCGGATGACACATCATGTACAGATCATTAAGATATGTTCTGTACACCGACACGTCAGGACTGACCATTGTCCTATTACACGGGACGATTATCGTGAAAAAAAAAATCGTATGTCGTTGATTTAGATCTGAACCTAAAATTATCGTTAATCGTTTGCTGTCATTCCACATTTGTTTGCTCAAGTTCCACATTTTTTCACTAATCGTTCCGTGTAATTGCACATTGCCCATTGTTTTGTTGGGCAGAAGGAGTAAATGATCATAGTAAAGATTATCGTTCTGTGTAATATGGCGATTTCAGGTTAACGACAGTTTGTGATTGTTTACCATTAGTTATTAATCGTTAAAAATCGCTCTGTGTAATAGGACCCTAATAGTGGAAGCAGAAGCATAAATAGTCCGATCTACTCTTCTGGTCCTCTGTACTTGCAGGCCATGCATCCCCAATCAGTTGTGCCGTCTCCTGCAGGAAAAGGCGCCATGTTGCCGAGCTTTATTTCTTTTTGTTCCCTACTCCACTACAAGTATTGTACATAGGACAAGTAGTGGTTGTGTCCACAGGTGATGGTAGGGTGATTGTTTTTCGCTGTTATTAACCTGTGGCTATCAATGGAGTTTTAGGGCCCATAGTGCGTCTTTTTCTTTTGGTGGACTAGTATTTGTGAAGCTACCAAACCAATAATCTTCTTCACGTGTTGGATTCATGGTTTTGGAGGCTTTATTTACCTTCTTCACCTACAGCCTGGTGAAGTGGCTTCTTCCTTTGTGCAGTTGACCTTTATTCATAGTACTTTCTTAAAACCTTTGGCCAGTTTTGTCTGTGACCATAGCAGCAGTATAAGAGATTACCTCTGTCTTGTGAGCGTCTATGGCCTTGATTTTACTCCCCGCCAGCTATCCAAGAATATTACTCTGCAACCCCTATGTCTGTCTTGGGACCCCTGACTGGAGTTAAAGCAAATATGCCATCAGTACATCCGTACAATTTTACACATGGATAGAGAATCAATGGAGCCGCATCATAGAGGGGCGTGGGGTTTCCTCCTACTGGGGGCAAGCCGGCCCATCTCCAGTGCTTCACCCCGACCAGTGCCAGGGAATAGAGTGGCGCTGTATGTGGCAAGTCAACAGCTTCCCAGCGCCATTCTAGTCATGGGTAAAACTTAAAGCTAATGTACTGATGGTGCGTTCGCTTTAAAAATGATTTTCTTCTCACTTTTCCATCTTTGGGGTAGGTTCGCCTACCGATCTTTCCTTCCTCCCTAATTTAGTTTTAGCGTCGGCTGATTGCTGTCTTTCAACATGTTGAATCCAAACAATCACGACATCGATGGTCTACTCCTTGTCGCTCCGGGCTGCTGGCTGTGCACGTTATTGCACAGGCAGCGAGCAGAGAACTAGGAGGAAACGAACACTGATCTGACAGGCGCTCGTTTCCTTCTCTAGATCGTGCTGCGTACTATCTTGGACTAATTAATCTTGGACTGGTGCAAACATAATTTCCTTCAACTGGCTCAGTAGAGTAAAGCGGGTTTATTGATCCTAATATTTGTGTTTCCGGACCCATTCTTCATCCATGGGGTCTTTCTGGTTGCTTTTTAAGACTGCAGATCTATCTCAGCTTCTCCTCTCAACCCTGCAGGCATCTTCAAGACTTTGAGTAGCTGACTGACCACCACTTCTCAGCGAGGGTTAATCCAGCTACTGTCATCGATTTCCCCCACACATCACTCTCCCAGGAAAGCTGAAGGTTGGATGGAGCTATTAATGTCATCCTTAGGTGGTGCCATTTATCTGGTGGATACTGCTTGCCACACCTTCATACTGGCTGAATCCCACACACCACACGTGTCAGTTCCATGAAAATCTATGGCTGCCAGTCTAGGAGAGCCCTGTAGGGCGGGCAAAGGGTTTAGGAATATTATCATTGGTAAGTCATGTATAAAAGCTCTTGTCCTTAGTAATGAGGTGCAGTTAGCCAAGATAGTATATACTGTATACAGGATTTATTACAGAATGTGGTCTTAGCGATGAGATGATAGACTTAATTACAATGGTTGAAGTCAATGATACCTCACCACCTCCGTATCCAGACTGTCCTTTGTAAGAAGGTGCAGAAAGACACAGATGAGGGAGTGAACATACTACATACAGGGTTCATTACACAGAAGGGGGGTTTAATGACTGGTATCCAGATGATGGCTGCAGCAGTCCCAGGCTCAGTGACGGGGTGATGGGTGTCCTGATGATGGCTGCAGCAGACCCAGGCTCAGTGACAAGTGTCCTGATGATGGCTGCAGCAGACCCAGGCTCAGTGACAAGTGTCCTGATGATGGCTGCAGCAGTTCCAGGCTCAGTGACGGGGTGATGGGCGTCCTGATGTTGGCTGTGGCAGTCGATACTTAGCCAACTCCACATCCATATCTACAAATGTAAAGGGCGTGTAGGTAAAATGCTCTAGGTTCTGGTACTTGGTGTTATCAAATGGTTCCTGAGGGGCAGGACGAGGCTCCATGGGAGAATCTGAAAGAGAAGATGAAGTGATTGGAGACAAGAAACCAACAGAACACACAGACAAAGAAAAGTAGGAAAAAAACACAGTAACCTGCACTTCACTACCTGTCTAGCTACTGTAACCAGAGGTCTAGCCATTCCCTATGTGAACACCTTCCTCCCAGTGGATGGCACACAAGGTACCACGAGTGCTAGGGAATGGACCATGATCCATTATGATGCTGAGTGCTTGGGAACTGTTAAACTCTTCATGGCACTGTACTGACAGTACTGCCCCTTCCATATTTTATATCAACCAATTATTGCTTGTGATTTCCCCTGCAGAAGCCCTAATTCACACTATGTGTTAAGCAGAAGACCTGAGCCGTCAGAACCTTCATGAATAACACGTAGAAGGAGGACACCCGCTCACCTGACAATCCTCTGTGCAGGACACCCTGCTTTTCTATGGCTGAATAAATCATAAGGTGGCTGCAATAGAGGGGCCCACAAGACCCCCTGCCTGCCCCTGCTAATGCTGGAGGTTAAAGGTCAGTGGTTTCATTTTTCCGAAGATGTAAATTTCATATGACTTTACTCACTCCACCGGTCTTAGTGATGAAAAAGATAGAGATATCTGCCAAATTTCAAGAAGATTGGATTTAGAGGTTCCACACGTAATTAGCGGGCTGTGCAATTAGCGGATGGTGCAATTAGCGGGCGGTGCAATTAGCGGATGGTGCAATTAGCGGGCGGTGCAATTAGCGGGCGGTGCAATTAGCGGATGGTGCAATTAGCGAGCGGTGCAATTAGCGGATGGTGCAATTAGCGGGCGGTGCAATTAGCGGATGGTGCAATTAGCGGGCGGTGCAATTAGCGGGCGGTGCAATTAGCGGGTGGTGCAATTAGCGGACGGTGCAATTAGCGGACGGTGCAATTAGCGGACGGTGCAATTAGCGGACGGTGCAATTAGCGGACGGTGCAATTAGCGGGCTGTGCAATTAGCAGGTGGTGCAATTAGCAGACAGTGCAATAAGCGGGCGGTGCAATTAGCGGGTGGTGCAATTAGCGGATGGTGCAATTAGCGGATGGTGCAATTAGCAGGCTGTGTAGTTAGCGGATGGTGTGACAGGTAAGACATGTTATATGAATCAGCTTTGTACAATGCATTGCCTTCTGTTGTTCGCTTCCGGACGACCCTCAACAGGAATTGTTTTGTTGTTCATCCCTGACTGATTTGTTCCTCTTTCTACGGTGTCACTGACCACCTGCACAGCGGTCACACAGCTTCTTAGGGAATCACTCCCGTATTCCGCCACCTCGTGGATTCCAAACTATTCAAAGAACGTCTTTGGTTTATTAACTACAAAACGGCTCAGGTCTTTTCCTTCAAAAACTTGTTTTTTGTCCTTTAATCGTTTCATTTCCTTTTTCTAAATTATTAAATCATATTTTCCTAACAGAAAGAGTGATACAATGCACAAGACGGAGTAATACAGAGCACCAGAGCGAGTAATACAAAGCACCAGAGCGAGTAATACCCGAGTAATACAAAGCACCAGAGCGAGTAATATCTGCGTAATACAAAGCACCAGACCAAGTAATACCTGAGTAATACAAAGCACCAGATCGAGTAATACCTGAGTAACACAAAGCACCAGATCGAGTAATACCTGAGTAATACAAAGCACCAGAGCGAGTAATACCTGAGTAATACAAAGCACCAGATCGAGTAATACCTGAGTAACACAAAGCACCAGATCGAGTAATACCTGAGTAACACAAAGCACCAGATCGAGTAATACCTGAGTAATACAAAGCACCAGAGCGAGTAATACCCGAGTAATACAAAGCACCAGAGCGAGTAATACCCGAGTAATACAAAGCACCAGAGCGAGTAATACCCGAGTAATACAAAGCACCAGAGCGAGTAATACCCGAGTAATACAAAGCACCAGAGCGAGTAATACCTGAGTAATACAAAGCACCAGAGCGAGTAATACCTGAGTAATATAAAGCACCAGAGCGAGTAATACCTGCGTAATACAAAGCACCAGAGCGAGCAATACCTGAGTAATACAAAGCACCAGACCAAGTAATACCTGAGTAATACAAAGCACCAGAGCGAGTAATACCTGAGTAATATAAAGCACCAGAGCGAGTAATACCTGCGTAATACAAAGCACCAGAGCGAGCAATACCTGAGTAATACAAAGCACCAGACCAAGTAATACCTGAGTAATACAAAGCACCAGAGCGAGTAATACCTGAGTAATACAAAGCACCAGAGCGAGCAATACCTGAGTAATACAAAGCACCAGAGCGAGTAATACCTGAGTAATACAAAGCACCAGATCGAGTAATACCTGAGTAATACAAAGCACCAGAGCGAGTAATACCTGAGTAATATAAAGCACCAGAGCGAGTAATACCTGCGTAATACAAAGCACCAGAGCGAGCAATACCTGAGTAATACAAAGCACCAGAGCGAGTAATACAAAGCACCAGAGCGAGTAATACCTGAGTAATACAAAGCATCAGAGCGAGTAATACAAAGCACCAGATCGAGTAATACCTGAGTAATACAAAGCACCAGAGCGAGTAATACAAAGCACCAGAGCGAGTAATACAGAGCACCAGAGCGAGTAATACCTGAGTAATACAAAGCATCAGAGCGAGTAATACAAAGCACCAGATCGAGTAATACCTGAGTAATACAAAGCACCAGAGCAAGTAATACCTGAGTAATACAAAGCACCAGAGCGAGTAATACAAAGCACCAGATCGAGTAATACCTGAGTAATACAAAGCACCAGAGCGAGTAATACCTGAGTAATACAAAGCACCAGAGCGAGTAATACCTGAGTAATACAAAGCACCAGAGCGAGTAATACCTGAGTAATACAAAGCACCAGAGCGAGTAATACCTGAGTAATACAAAGCACCAGAGCGAGTAATACAAAGCACCAGAGCGAGTAATACCTGAGTAATACAAAGCATCAGAGCGAGTAATACCTGAGTAATACAAAGCACCAGAGCGAGTAATACCTGAGTAATACAAAGCACCAGAGCGAGTAATACAAAGCACCAGAGCGAGTAATACCTGAGTAATACAAAGCACCAGAGCGAGTAATACCTGAGTAATACAAAGCACCAGAGCGAGTAATACCTGAGTAATACAAAGCACCAGAGCGAGTAATACCTGAGTAATACAAAGCACCAGAGCGAGTAATACAAAGCACCAGAGCAAGTAATACCTGAGTAATACAAAGCATCAGAGCGAGTAATACCTGAGTAATACAAAGCACCAGAGCGAGTAATACCTGAGTAATACAAAGCACCAGAGCGAGTAATACAAAGCACCAGAGCGAGTAATACCTGAGTAATACAAAGCACCAGAGCGAGTAATACCTGAGTAATACAAAGCACCAGAGCGAGTAATACCTGAGTAATACAAAGCACCAGAGCGAGTAATACCTGAGTAATACAAAGCACCAGAGCGAGTAATACCTGAGTAATACAAAGCACCAGCCCGTGTAATACCTGAGTAATACAAAGCACCAGAGCGAGTAATACCTGAGTAATATAAAGCACCAGAGCGAGTAATACCTGAGTAATATAAAGCACCAGAGCGAGTAATACCTGAGTAATACAAAGCATCAGAGCGAGTAATACCTGAGTAATACAAAGCACCAGAGCGAGTAATACCCGAGTAATACAAAGCACCAGACCGAGTAATACAAAGCACCAGCCCGTGTAATACCTGAGTAATACAAAGCACCAGAGCGAGTAATACCTTTGTAATACAAAGCACCAGAGCGAGTAATACCTGAGTAATACAAAGCACCAGAGCGAGTAATACCTGCGTAATACAAAGCACCAGAGCAAGTAATACCTGAGTAATACAAAGCACCAGAGCAAGTAATACCTGAGTAATACAAAGCATCAGAGCGAGTAATACCTGCGTAATACAAAGCACCAGAGAGAGTAATACATAGCACCAGAGCGAGTAATACCTGAGTAACACAAAGCACCAGAGCGAGTAATACCTGCGTAATACAAAGCACCAGAGCGAGTAATACCTGAGTAATACAAAGCACCAGAGCGAGTAATACCCGAGTAATACAAAGCACCAGAGCGAGTAATACCTGCGTAATACAACGCACCAGAGAGAGTAATACCCGAGTAATACAAAGCACCAGAGAGAGTAATACCCGAGTAATACAAAGCACCAGAGCGAGTAATACCTGCGTAATACAACGCACCAGAGCGAGTAATACCTGCGTAATACAAAGCACCAGATCGAGTAATACCTGAGTAACACAAAGCACCAGAGCGAGTAATACCTGCGTAATACAAAGCACCAGAGCGAGTAATACCTGAGTAATACAAAGCACCAGAGCGAGTAATACCTGCGTAATACAAAGCACCAGATCGAGTAATACCTGAGTAACACAAAGCACCAGAGCGAGTAATACCTGCGTAATACAAAGCACCAGAGCGAGTAATACCTGCGTAATACAAAGCACCAGAGCGAGCAATACCTGAGTAATACAAAGCACCAGAGCGAGTAATACAAAGCACCAGAGCGAGTACTATCCGAGTAATACAAAGCACCAGACCGAGCAATACAAAGCACCAGCCCGTGTAATACCTGAGTAATACAAAGCACCAGACAGAGTAATACGGAGAGCACATGCGCGCGGGGTTCATGGCGGACGTGTCCTGCTGAGCTCCGCAGTCCCGTCAGCCTCGGCAGCGCTAATCAGTGATTATACGCTCCGGTCCGGCTCCTCTTCTCCCCGAACGGCTTGGTGACGATCCAGGGCACAGGATGGCGACCAAAGCGGGCAAAAAAGGCAAGATTTCCGGCCACACGGCAGCCCCTCATTCCGCTGCGCAGCGGCGGCCCTCCCCGCAGCAGACCCGGAGAGGCGCCATCTTGCCTCAGCGTGCTCCCCCTCAAACTTCCCCCAGGAGCGTTGCGGGACCCTGAGTTGATGCTCCGTGAAACACCTATTCAGATCTATGCTGACCTGGCTCCCAGCACGATCCAAAAGCGACGCACGCTGAAACAGCTGTTGCAAATTTTACAGAGGAAGGAGATTCGTTACAGATGGGCATTCCCCTTCCGTTTGGTCTTTACTTACAAGAATCGGCCTCACAGCTTCACGTCCTTGCAAGAGGGAGAGTCGACCTTCATTTCTTTGGGGCTGCTGACAAGAGAGCCTGAGGGCTCTCCGTCAAGATCTCCGTCGGATGGTGATTGGAGGAGGAGACCGCCTCTCTCCCCACTGTGGAAAGGGAGCTCAAGATCACCGCGGAAGTGATGGCCTACTTACCGTTTGCATGTTCTGTCCTTGTACTCTGGTGTGAGATATGCACTAGACTGTTACCGTCACCACAGTACTCTTGCTAATTGATTTTTGTTTGTTGCTTGTTGATTTTTTGGTTTGTTTTATATTTTTGGTTTCATATTGGGAGCCTGACCTTTAATCGGCTGCCGTGGACTGACCGGGTTTTGCCCTTGTGCTCTCCTTGACCCTCGGAGCTCGCTTCCCTAATTATGGGGTGGTGACCTCTTAAAGTCCTATTTTGGGGACCCTGGTCCCTTGTAGGTTCTTTTCTTACTTCTTCTACTCTTCTGTCCCCTTCCTGTTCTCTTCCCTATTACTTGTCCCTCTGTCCCTCGCTCCCCCTGTGCTTGTTTCTCAGAGTGATGAGGTCCATGCATGATGGCGTCCCATAGATCTGACCTCAAGGTGGTAACGCATAATGTCCAGGGCTTGAATAGTCCCACTAAAAGGAAGAAAGCTTTTCAGTTGTATCATTTAATGAAGGCTGATGTTTTTTTGCAGGAACTTCATTTTTCTAAGCATTCTGCACCAAAATTTATGCATAACCATTATCCTGTGTTCTTTCTAGCTTTAGCGGAAGAAAAGAAGAGAGGAGTGGGCATCTTTTTCTCCAGATCGGTTGTCCAATTCCCCTGGGGGACTTCTAGTATAAGTGCTTTGATCTCTCATTGAGATCTCTGCAGCATAGACATGCTGCAGAGATCCATGAGATCGGCACTCGTTTGCTTTCGGCTGCTGCAGCCGGAAACAAACGAGTGCCGAGCCGAGGACGGCGCCATCTTGGACGCGTCCCCGGCCGGCTTCAGTTACGGAGATCGCTCCTCCGGGATAACATCTCGGAGGAGCGATCTCCTCCACTAGACCCCAGGGAACGGCTGAATCCGGTAATCGGATGCAGCTGTCATGTTTGACAGCTGCATCTGATTACTGTATTAGCGGGCACGGCGATCAGACCGTGCCCGCTAATACCTACGGTCCCGGGCTACTCGCGGCACCCGGGACCGGCGCGGTTCAGAGCTCTGAACTTCCTTACCGGCATCAGGGCGTAAATTTACGCCCGATGTCGTTAAGGGGTTAATGTTGACGTTAAAATTCTCACTAAAATTATGGCCTCGCGCCTTAACTCCTTTATAGAACAATATATCCACGTAGATCAAGTGGGCTTTGTTCCTAATAGGCAGGCAGCGGATCAAACAAGGAGGGTGCTAGATCTTATATCCCTGGTGCATTCACAATGGGCTCCGACCTCCTCCAAACAAGCTTTATGTTTGTCGTTAGACTTGCGTAAGGCTTTCGATTCCCTAGATTGGGATTATTTGTTCTATATCCTGGACAAATGGGTCTTTAGCCCTAATTTTTTAACTCTCTTGGGAGGTTTGTATTCCCACCCAACAGCTCGAGTAAACATTAAGGGCCATCTTTCCCCTGCCATAGTGGTAGAACGCGGAACTAGACAAGGGTGCCCTTTGTCTCCGGTTTTGTTAATTCTTGCAATAGAACCCTTGGCGCGCCTGATTAGGGCGCATGGGCGCGTGGGAGGAACGGGGAACAACATAAATGTGCGCTTTATGCTGACGATATTCTGTTATTATTGACTTCCCCCTTGACCTCTCTTCCAAATGTCTACAGTTTGCTAGATAAGTTTTCTAAAGTATCGGGTTTGGGGATAAATCATAGTAAGTCAGAAATTTTGAATATAAATATTCCCCACGCTGCCGCTAAATTGATCCAGTTAAATTTTGAGATGCGTTGGAGAGAAGATAAATTGAATTATCTTGGAATTGCTCTTACCCCCTCTCTTCCTTTCCTCTTTTCATCTAACTTTGTCCCTCTACGGAGGAAACGGAATAATGACTTGAAACTTTGGTCCACTCTTAATCTCTCATGGTTAGGCCGCATTGCGGCCGTAAAGATGACCCTGCTCCCCAAATTACTATACTTATTCCGTACAGTCCCCGTTGATGTCCCTCTTTCCTTTCTCCGGGGTCTACAAAAGGAGATTTTGGCTTTTATATGGGGTCCCCGCCATTGTCGTGTGCCTCAACGCACACAGTACTCTAGCCGGACTAATGGAGGCCTAGGTCTGCCTAACATAACTAAATACTACTACGCTGCCCGCCTGGCCCCAATCGTTTCTTTACATCGTACCTCTGCCTGTCCCGGTTGGGTTCCCATAGAACAATTTGCTTGCCCGGCCTTTCCACTGGATTTATTGACTTGGCTTTCTATGAAGAAACGCCCACCGATTTTGTGCCCACTCCTCTCTTCTATGCTGGCCCTGTGGGATCGGCTTAATCGCTCTTTGCTTTGGGATCGGATCACACTCCGGCCGCTCCACTTTTTGCCAACCCTGAATTTGCCCCAGGCTCACGCTCCTCTGTCTTTAAATGGTGGTCTGATAAAGGCCTATACAGGATTGGCAACTTTTTTTATAGGCTGGGCATTCGCCCTAGAGATTTCTTTGTAACGATTCACAAATTGCCTGAAGCTGAATATTTTAGATATAATCAGATTGTTCACTTTCTAAATGCCTGGAAACATAGATGTACGGATGTAACTGTGACTACGTTTTTTGAAGGTTTATGCATTAATTCCCCGTTGGGGAAACGTGTGCTGTCACTGTTGTATGCCCATTTCACCACACCTCCAGATAAATTAAGTTACATAGTGCAGTGGGAAAGGGATTTGGCTCTTTCCTATATAGCATCCAATACTGCTAAAGTCTCCATTAATGTGGCTCTGGTGGAGGCCAATTATAAAGTCCTGCTCTGTTGGTACTTGGTCCCGGCTCGTATTGCTAAAATGGTTCCTAACTACTCTTCGCTCTGTTTTAGACAGTGTGGTGGTACAGGGACCATGAGCCTTATTTGGTGGGATTGTCCAAAGGTTAAAAGGTTTGGGAGGAGAATCTTCAATTTATTATTCTCATTGACGCAGTGTAATGCGCTCATGTCTCCCTCTTATGCCCTGCTAAATGTAAAGATTCCGGGGGCCTCCAAGGCTGTACAACAGTTTGCCTCGTTCCTGTTTCTAGCGGCTAAGATAGCGATTGCCACCTCCTGGAAAAAAGGGGCTGTACCCCTGGAGTTGGTAAAAGTTAAACTTAACTGGATTATGGTCAATGATCGGCTGCATGCTCTTCTCCACGATAGGGAAGAAAAATTTCAAAGGGTTTGGCAGCCCTGGATTTCTTATGTATCATCCTCTATGTAGAGTTGTCGGCCTTGGACGCCCCTGCTGCTGTACGGGCCTGAGGAGGAGATGCGGCCACTCCATCTGGCTGCACTGTGAGGTGGGGGCAAAAGGACTGTGAGGAGGAGCGGCCGGGGCCCTCAGATAACTCCCGGGCAGACATCAGTGGGGAATGACCAGGAGGTCGGCCGTGCTCTGACGGGGGAGGGGGCTGTAACCTGCAGATTACCCTGCCGCCCAAATCCTGGTCACCATGCCCTGAAAGAAGAAAAAGTGCAACTACAACCCTCATCATCCCAATAGCTGAAGTGTGTGTGTGTTACATGACTACAGCCCCCACCATCCCCCTGGTAGCTGAAGTGTGTGTGTTACATGACTACAGCCCCCACCATCCCCCTGGTAGCTGATGTGTCTGTGTTACATGACTACAGCCCCCACCATCCCCCTGGTAGCTGAAGTGTGTGTTACATGACTACAGCCCCCACCATCCTCCTGGTAGCTGAAGTGTGTGTGTTACATGACTACAGCCCCCACCATCCCCCTGGTAGCTGAAGTGTGTGTTACATGACTACAGCCCCCACCATCCTCCTGGTAGCTGAAGTGTCTGTGTTACATGACTACAGCCCCCACCATCCTCCTGGTAGCTGAAGTGTCTGTGTTACATGACTACAGCCCCCACCATCCTCCTGGTAGCTGAAGTGTGTGTTACATGACTACAGCCCCCACCATCCTCCTGGTAGCTGAAGTGTGTGTTACATGACTACAGCCCCCACCATCCCCCTGGTAGCTGAAGTGTGTGTTACATGACTACAGCCCCCACCATCCCCCTGGTAGCTGAAGTGTGTGTTACATGACTACAGCCCCCACCATCCCCCTGGTAGCTGAAGTGTGTGTTACATGACTACAGCCCCCACCATCCTCCTGGTAGCTGAAGTGTGTGTTACATGACTACAGCCCCCACCATCCCCCTGGTAGCTGAAGTGTCTGTGCTACATGACTACACCCCCCATCATCCCCCTGGTAGCTGAAGTATGTGTGTTACATGACTACAGCCCCCACCATCCTCCTGGTAGCTGAAGTGTGTTACATGACTACAGCCCCCACCATCCCCCTGGTAGCTGAAGTGTGTGTGTTACATGACTACAGCCCCCACCATCCTCCTGGTAGCTGAAGTGTCTGTGCTACATGACTACAGCCCCCACCATCCTCCTGGTAGCTGTTGTGTCTGTGTTACATGACTACAGCCCCTACCATCCTCCTGGTAGCTGAAGTGTGTGTGCTACATGACTACAGCCCCCACCATCCCCCTGGTAGCTGAAGTGTGTGTTACATGACTACAGCCCCCACCATCCTCCTGGTAGCTGAAGTGTGTGCTACATGACTACAGCCCCCACCATCCTCCTGGTAGCTGTTGTGTCTGTGTTACATGACTACAGCCCCCACCATCCTCCTGGTAGCTGAAGTGTGTGTGTTACATGACTACAGCCCCCACCATCCCCCTGATAGCTGAAGTGTGTGTGTTACATGACTACAGCCCCCACCATCCCCCTGGTAGCTGAAGTTTGTGTGTTACATGACTACAGCCCCCAACATCCCCCTGGTAGCTGAAGTGTGTGTGTGTGTTACATGACTACAGCCCCCACCATCCTCCTGGTAGCTGAAGTGTGTGTTACATGACTACAGCCCCCACCATCCCCCTGGTAGCTGAAGTGTGTGTGTGTTACATGACTACAGCCCCCACCATCCTCCTGGTAGCTGAAGTGTGTGTGTTACATGACTACAGCCCCCACCATCCCCCTGGTAGCTGAAGTGTGTGCTACATGACTACAGCCCCACCATCCTCCTGGTAGCTGAAGTGTGTGTGTTACATGACTACAGCCCCCACCATCCTCCTGGTAGCTGAAGTGTGTGTTACATGACTACAGCCCCCACCATCCTCCTGGTAGCTGAAGTGTGTGTGTTACATGACTACAGCCCCCACCATCCTCCTGGTAGCTGAAGTGTGTGTTACATGACTACAGCCCCCACCATCCCCCTGGTAGCTGAAGTGTGTGCTACATGACTACAGCCCCCACCATCCTCCTGGTAGCTGAAGTGTGTGTTACATGACTACACCCCCCACCATCCTCCTGGTAGCTGAAGTGTCTGTGTTACATGACTACACCCCCCACCATCCCCCTGGTAGCTGAAGTGTGTGTTACATGACTACACCCCCCACCATCCCCCTGGTAGCTGAAGTGTCTGTGTTACATGACTACAGCCCCTACCATCCCCCTGGTAGCTGAAGTGTCTGTGTTACATGACTACAGCCCCTACCATCCTCCTGGTAGCTGAAGTGTCTGTGTTACATGACTACAGCCCCTACCATCCTCCTGGTAGCTGAAGTGTGTGTGCTACATGACTACAGCCCCCACCATCCTCCTGGTAGCTGAAGTGTGTGTTACATGACTACAGCCCCCACCATCCTCCTGGTAGCTGAAGTGTGTGTGTTACATGACTACAGCCCCCACCATCCTCCTGGTAGCTGAAGTGTGTGTGTTACATGACTACAGCCCCCACCATCCCCCTGGTAGCTGAAGTGTGTGCTACATGACTACAGCCCCACCATCCTCCTGGTAGCTGAAGTGTGTGTGTTACATGACTACAGCCCCCACCATCCTCCTGGTAGCTGAAGTGTGTGTTACATGACTACAGCCCCCACCATCCTCCTGGTAGCTGAAGGGTGTGTGTTACATGACTACAGCCCCCACCATCCCCCTGGTAGCTGAAGTGTCTGTGTTACATGACTACAGCCCCTACCATCCCCCTGGTAGCTGAAGTGTGTGTGTTACATGACTACAGCCCCCACCATCCCCCTGGTAGCTGAAGTGTCTGTGTTACATGACTACAGCCCCTACCATCCCCCTGGTAGCTGAAGTGTCTGTGTTACATGACTACAGCCCCTACCATCCTCCTGGTAGCTGAAGTGTCTGTGTTACATGACTACAGCCCCTACCATCCTCCTGGTAGCTGAAGTGTGTGTGCTACATGACTACAGCCCCCACCATCCTCCTGGTAGCTGAAGTGTGTGTGTTACATGACTACAGCCCCCACCATCCCCCTGGTAGCTGAAGTGTGTGTGTTACATGACTACAGCCCCCACCATCCTCCTGGTAGCTGAAGTGTGTGTGCTACATGACTACAGCCCCCACCATCCCCCTGGTAGCTGAAGTGTGTGTGCTACATGACTACAGCCCCCACCATCCTCCTGGTAGCTGAAGTGTGTGTGTTACATGACTACAGCCCCCACCATCCTCCTGGTAGCTGAAGTGTGTTACATGACTACAGCCCCCACCATCCTCCTGGTAGCTGAAGTGTGTTACATGACTACAGCCCCCACCATCCCCCTGGTAGCTGAAGTGTGTGTGCTACATGACTACAGCCCCCACCATCCTCCTGGTAGCTGAAGTGTGTGTGTTACATGACTACAGCCCCCACCATCCTCCTGGTAGCTGAAGTGTGTGTGTTACATGACTACAGCCCCCACCATCCCCCTGGTAGCTGATGTGTCTGTGTTACATGACTACAGCCCCCACCATCCCCCTGGTAGCTGAAGTGTGTGTGTTACATGACTACAGCCCCCACCATCCCCCTGGTAGCTGAAGTGTGTGTGTTACATGACTACAGCCCCCACCATCCCCCTGGTAGCTGAAGTGTGTGTGTGTTACATGACTACAGCCCCTACCATCCCCCTGGTAGCTGAAGTGTCTGTGTTACATGACTACAGCCCCTACCATCCTCCTGGTAGCTGAAGTGTCTGTGTTACATGACTACAGCCCCCACCATCCCCCTGGTAGCTGAAGTGTGTGTTACATGACTACAGCCCCCACCATCCCCCTGGTAGCTGAAGTGTGTGTGTTACATGACTACAGCCCCTACCATCCTCCTGGTAGCTGAAGTGTCTGTGTTACATGACTACAGCCCCCACCATCCCCCTGGTAGCTGAAGTGTGTTACATGACTACAGCCCCCACCATCCCCCTGGTAGCTGAAGTGTGTGTTACATGACTACAGCCCCCACCATCCCCCTGGTAGCTGAAGTGTGTGTGTTACATGACTACAGCCCCCACCACCAGACCGAGTAATACCTGAGTAACACAAAGCACCAGACCGTGTAATACCTGAGTAGGGATGCACGATGCACCGAAATATCGATACTACTATCGGTATTTCGGGCAAAAATACGGTTCGGTACCAGGATTTCCTGGTATCGATACTTCATGTTAAGTTGCCTAATAACGCAGCTGAACATGAAGTATAGAGCAGAGAACACGGCGGGCGGCTAGCAGAGCGCCGGCCATGTTCTCTGTGTGCCGCCCCCCGGCCCCCTGCCGTCACCTCCTCCTCCTCCTCCGCCCGCCCCTTCCTCCGCTCCCAGCAGTGATAAGTTATAGCCGCACACAGCGATCGCATGTGCCGGCTATGTAACTGTGCAGATGCCGCTGTCACAACTGACAGCGGCATCTGACCCATCCTGAGCAGCTCCAGAAGCAGTGGGGTCGGCTACTATGTGTAGCAGACCCCCGCTGCTAACGACCCCAGCCCGTCACACCTCAGCCTCTTGTCCTTCCTGGAATGCAGCCGGAGTGAGGAGCTGCGTCTGGGAAACTGACCTGCCGTGAGTAACCCTTTCCTATCTGTGTGCTTCCAGACTGCCTTGCCTGCCTCTGTCTCCAGCTGCTACCAGTGTGAGCACTTCTGCAGCATGGAGGAAGAGAGCGATGAGGGGGCAGTGAGACCGGTAGAGGCATCTTCATTAGACAGGAGCCGTGTGCAGCGTCTGCCCGGCTCCCATAATCCCCCCTGCCCCAGCACAGGGCTCCTGTCAGTATCTATGAGGCAGGGCAGAAAGAACAGGTCATAAATCACACTGCAGCAGGGGTTACAGGCTATCAGCAGGGGTCAGGGAGAGTGACCTGTGAGCCAATGAGGTGAAGGTCCTGTATCTCCTGCTCCTCATAGATAACACTGAGGAGTATACATCACCTGCTAAGTACATGACCCCTGCAGAGAAGCCATTAATATTTATTTTTCATGTAGGTTTTGGCCTTACGTCTCTGTACACTGAATGGGGGGCCCCTACATGTAAATCCTGTAGTGGCAGTGACAGGTGTTCCCATGAAGACATGTGTTGCATACCCTCAGGATCTGCTATATATGTCCAGTTATTGCCGATGCCATCTGGAACCAGTACAAACCATCTGATCCCTGGACCCCTCCAGCCTGGGTACAGCTGCCTCATCTGCTCCCTAACCACCTCTAGGGACCACAACCAGGCCACAGCTCTCTACCCATTTTTCAGCCCCTCTTATCCCTAGATATCCCTTGCCATTTTGTGCTCCCCTCCATGGAGCATCCTACTCCCTCCCTAAATGCTCCTCCACCTCTTATTTCTACCTTGTGTCTCTCTGCTCCAGACCCCCATCACTTTGTGCCCCTTCCCTTTCAATATGGTCCCCAAACAGTCCCTATCTTCTTTTCTTTTTCTGCTACTTTCTCAATCTGCTCCGACCATTTGTGTCCCCTTTGCTGTCTCCTACTCCATCCCTCAGACAAACCCTACCACCTTACGACTCCTACTACCCACCCACACAGTTTTCTCGTACAATCTTATCACAAAGCTCACTTGCCATCTTGTGGACACACCTTGTCACCCCTAAGGGCCCTATTACACCAAAAGATATCCGTAATAGTGCAGACCTGAAGACCTTAACGGCGTAAAAACGGTTGGGGGGGGGTGTAGCTTTTTCTCATACTTAGGTATCGAATTGGTATCGGGTATCGAAATAAAAAATCGAGTATTGGTATCGAACTCAAAATTTTGGTATCATGACAACACTATACCTGAGCAATACAAAGCGCCAGACAGAGTAATACAAAGCAACACAAAGCGCTAAACGGAGTAAAACGTCCCTCCGAGAAGCCAATCCTATGTTTGTTTCTGACAGATAGCACAGGTGTTGCTTAGTAGCTGTGAAAGGACAGTGCGCAGAATCTGCAGAAAATCCAAATCATTCTTTGGAACCCATCGTCTTCAATTGCCTCGTTCCAATAGAGAACATAGAAGAGGCCGACAAAATGTGCAACCCCTTTATCCAATCCTTGTTTAGGAATAGTCACCTGTTTAGTGAAGAGGACAATGTTACTTGCATATGTTGCCTATGCCATTCATTGATGCGGAGCCCCCTGGATCCTCGGTACACGAGTGATGGCTGGAAGAACTCGTCTTCTCTTTGAGGACTTCTATATTTTTGGACTTTTTGGATGTAATTAATCATTTTTACTCGTCCTTCATCCAGCATTGCTGTATAGGATGTCTTATCAAGTGAAGCTACAGACTTTGGAGCTTCCCAAAAATCGGGATTTCAGGGCTACTTGATAACAGTGATCCAAGTGTGCAACGTGTAAAGGCCATCCAATCCTTACATGTCCGTTACATCACAGAGACTCGGCCATAAGCCAAGTCTGCAATCACCCAAGTATATAGTAGGTATATATGTACAGCTGAAACCTGACGTTTACTACACCTATAGATGTCTCTCACTATCGGACACTAAATCAGAAGAAACCTTTCCCGTTTTAGATCGGTCAGGACCACAATTATTTCTTTTTACCAAATGCCAGAGGACAGAGAAGCTTTTAAGGCATTGTGATTACTTTCTGCAGGGTCAGAAGTTTCCATACATCCGTTAGTATTTGCGGACATTAATCCGGCTTCTTCCTGGCAGAGCGGCCCATATGGATACAGCACTCATCTCACCAGCCTCAGCCGCATCTCACAGGGTCTTTGGCTTATTTCTTGGGTTGAGATGCACATTTTCGCATTAAAACAGAAGCCTTCTCCTTCCGGAGCTTCATGATGGCTGGACCTTCCCATCTTGTTTGTAGAGATGAACAAGGTGTCTTTAGGTATCTGGAAACTAATGCCACGAATGAACCAGACTGCTGGAAGTCCTCTTCCTGATATGCTGGCTGATTTCTTTAGACTTTCTCATGATGTGAGACTGGGTTCACACTACGGAACCCGAGCAGAGAATTTCCGACGGATTCCGTAGCGCGGTTCCGTTCACAGACGCGCGCCTCTCCACCTGCTCCATAGACACCATTCGATGGGCAGCCCGATTCCGCTATCCATGTCAATTCTTTCGGTGGAATGCGGAATCCGCCCATGCATAGAATGTTGTCTATGGCACAGCCGGAAAGGCATGCGGTCGTGAACAGGTATGCGGAATCCATCGGAAATTCCCTGCTCAGGTTCCGTAGTGTGAACCCAGCCTTACACAGAGAAGCAATGTGGTTCAGGTGCCTTACAACACATCCACAGCTGTCTCTCTATAGAACTCAAGACATTGCCAATAAATCAGAAGCTTCCACAGACATGACATCATATGGGCTGTCCCAAATGGCCAAGTAATCTTAGTGTATGTAAACTTTTGACTTTGCAGAAAGTAATAAAAATGCCTTTAAAAAAATTCTCTCTTGTTCCGCCATTTGACAATACGAATAATTGTGGTCCTGACCGACATAAAACGGCAAAGTTTTATTCTGGTTTCCACTGTATATGTATGTGTGTGTGATTTAGTGGGACGATCAGATCAGACGGCATTGTCGGCCTTGGTGTCTTGCACTCTTTGGCCAGCATTATTCTGATTATTATGAATCTCTTCTCTGCTCTTCCTCATACATTTCACCATTGTCATGACAAATATTATTAAAAGGGCTCGTGGTGAAAAAAAAAAAAAAAAATTGTACAATCGTTACACTCTTTTGCCTGAGCTGATTCCAGCTTAACACATTGAAGTGCCTGCTCAGCCAATCGTTGGCCAGTGGAGCTCCGCCTCTGCCAGTGATTGGCTGACTGGATTTCCTATTTATTAAGAAAAAAAACAGGACAAACTCAGCAGAGTGGAACGCCCGTCGGGGACAGGTTAGTGATCCCCCCCCATAATAGGTTTTATTAAATCAAAAACTATTTATCCAGATCCCCCAGGCTCATCAGACCTACCCACTTTGTGATTAGAAGAGCCATACACATGTCAGGAGATAACATGAGGGGAAAGGGGGGGGGGGGGGATTTGTGACATGAAGGTAGAGGGGAAGGTTATGTATGAGAGCCATTACTAAACAGATACAGGTCAGGATACACAATGAAAAAAAGTCAGGCAGGAGGAGGCAAGAGAATCCAGAAGCATCTATTTTCTAGTATCAATCCGACAGGTCTAGAGTAGAAGCTGGGACACAGACATGACGGACTGAGCAGTAAGCTTGTGGACAGGAGGGAGATGACAGAAAGCAGCAGGAAGAAGTAATGTGTCCTCACTTGATTCATGTAGCTCTACCGCCTCCTCTCCTCCTAGAAGCTCCTCAGAGGTTGTGGATGATAGGATGTGGGTCTCCCTGGACTCGGGAGCTGATGTATCTACCTCTTCTCCTAGAAGCTCCTCAGAGGTTGTGGATGATAGGATGTGGGTCTCCCTGGACTCGGGAGCTGATGTCTCTACATCTCCTCCTAGAAGCTCCTCAGAGGTTGTGGATGATAGGATGTGGGTCTCCCTGGACTCGGGAGCTGATGTATCTACCTCTCCTCCTAGAAGCTCCTCAGAGGTTGTGGATGATAGGATGTGGGTCTCCCTGGACTCGGGAGCTGATGTCTCTACATCTCCTCCTAGAAGCTCCTCAGAGGTTGTGGATGATAGGATGTGGGTCTCCCTGGACTCGGGAGCTGATGTATCTACCTCTTCTCCTAGAAGCTCCTCAGAGGTTGTGGATGATAGGATGTGGGTCTCCCTGGACTCGGGAGCTGATATATCTACCTCTTCTCCTGGAAGCTCCTTAGAGGGTGAAGATAGATTCTGGGTCTTTGTAGACTTTTCCTGTACTCCTCCTGCAGAAAGTTCCTGAGATGGGGAAGGGATCTCAAACTTTGAACTGGTCGCTGCTGTGGATGAAGCTTCATTACAAAAATCTGTCCTGTCTGGTGACTTTTTGGCCACTCTGGGCGGTGTCATATTTGTAGGCTTTTCTGTGGTGATCACAGGGGCAGCGTCTTGCAAGTCTTCAGCATTCCCTCCTCTCATCTCCATCTTGTCGCTCTGCTCTGGTGCTACTGGACTTTCCTCCTTCACACTTAACTGAACAGAACGAACGGAAGACTTTTGGCCAGCTGAAGGCAACCCCTGGAGCCTTGCACCGCTTTCTCCTTTATCCGCTTGTAGACCAGTATCTGGCCCAATATTTTCTTCACCCTCGGAATCAGAGCTGGAGTCAGAGCTGGAGGAGGAATCATCTCTTTGTGTCCCGCCTATGCTCCGAGCACTGCTGTCTGCCATACTCTGTTCAAGTTGCGTCTCTCTATAAGACTCTCCACCCAATCCGCCTACATTCAGCAGCGGAGCCATCACTGATCCAGGGTGCTCATTTCTAGTCTCACCTGTGGCTGGCTGCTGAAAATGAGAGACTTTCACTGCGAATGAGACCAGTGTCTTACTGTATTCTGTGTGAGGTGAGCCCTTACCTAGGAGAAAGAGACATCCACTGTCATATGTCACAAAGAGATGCTTTTAGAGAAGCAGTCTCAGATCTGTGGTAGACACAGTATTACTGGCCCAAAGCAGTAGGAAGTGGTCACAGGATGCTAGTCTGGACCCAGGCCATGTACACAGTCCATAATACAGATCCACATCATCTCAACAGACACAGGCGGCGCTATACATTGACCCTGCTGACCTAGCAACAGTAATCACTACATAAGAGTGATGAAGTATTGCTGTCAGCTATGGACCTCTGTGCTGGCATTGCAGCTGACTCCTAAGAAAGTCTCATCCTCCCATGTGTTATATTAGGAGTCACCATCTACATTAATGTCCACACTTGTCGCCTGCTATTCCGACCAGTGCCGTGATCTGACGACGTGAGGTTAGTGGCCTACATCTGGGACTGTCCTACTAGGAGTCACCATCTACATCAATGTCCACACCTATCTGCCATTATTCCGACCAGTGCCGTGATCTGATGATGTGAGGTTAGTGGCCTACATCTGGAGACTGTCCTACTAGGAGTCACCATCTACATCAATGTCCACACCTATCTGTCATTATTCCGACCAGTGCCGTGATCTGATGATGTGAGGTTAGTGGCCTACATCTGGAGACTGTCCTACTAGGAGTTACAATCTACATCAATGTCCACACCTATCTGCCATTATTCCGACCAGTGCCGTGATCTGATGATGTGAGGTTAGTGGCCTACATCTGGAGACTGTCCTACTAGGAGTTACAATCTACATCAATGTCCACACCTATCTGCCATTATTCCGACCAGTGCCGTGATCTGATGATGTGAGGTTAGTGGCCTACATCTGGAGACTGTCCTACTAGGAGTCACCATCTACATCAATGTCCACACCTATCTGTCATTATTCCGACCAGTGCCGTGATCTGATGATGTGAGGTTAGTGGCCTACATCTGGAGACTGTCCTACTAGGAGTTACAATCTACATCAATGTCCACACCTATCTGCCATTATTCCGACCAGTGCCGTGATCTGATGATGTGAGGTTAGTGGCCTACATCTGGAGACTGTCCTACTAGGAGTTACAATCTACATCAATGTCCACACCTATCTGCCATTATTCCGACCAGTGCCGTGATCTGATGATGTGAGGTTAGTGGCCTACATCTGGAGACTGTCCTACTAGGAGTAACAATCTACATCAATGTCCACACCTATCTGCCATTATTCCGACCAGTGCCGTGATCTGATGATGTGAGGTTAGTGGCCTACATCTGGAGACTGTCCTACTAGGAGTCACCATCTACATCAATGTCCACACCTATCTGCCATTATTCCGACCAGTGCCGTGATCTGATGATGTGAGGTTAGTGGCCTACATCTGGAGACTGTCCTACTAGGAGTCACCATCTACATCAATGTCCACACCTATCTGCCATTATTCCGACCAGTGCCGTGATCTGATGATGTGAGGTTAGTGGCCTACATCTGGAGACTGTCCTACTAGGAGTCACCATCTACATTAATGTCCACACCTATCTGCCATTATTCCGACCAGTGCCGTGATCTGATGATGTGAGGTTAGTGGCCTACATCTGGAGACTGTCCTACTAGGAGTCACCATCTACATCAATGTCCACACTTGTCGCCTGCTATTCAGACCAGTGCTGTGATCTGACGACGTGAGGTTAGTGGCCTACATCTGGAGACTGTCCTACTAGGAGTCACCATCTACATCAATGTCCACACCTATCTGCCATTATTCCGACCAGTGCCGTGATCTGATGATGTGAGGTTAGTGGCCTACATCTGGAGACTGTCCTACTAGGAGTCACCATCTACATCAATGTCCACACCTATCTGCCATTATTCCGACCAGTGCCGTGATCTGATGATGTGAGGTTAGTGGCCTACATCTGGAGACTGTCCTACTAGGAGTCACCATCTACATCAATGTCCACACTTGTCGCCTGCTATTCAGACCAGTGCTGTGATCTGACGACGTGAGGTTAGTGGCCTACATCTGGAGACTGTCCTACTAGGAGTCACCATCTACATCAATGTCCACACCTATCTGCCATTATTCCGACCAGTGCCGTGATCTGATCACATGAGAATACTGTCCTTTAGCCAGAGACTCTCCTACTAGGAGTCACCATCTACATCAATGTCCACACCAACTCTTACCAGTACTGTGATTTGATAACGAGGGTAATGTTCTACAGCCGGACACTAATGGGGTCACCATCTACAAATAAGTGCACTATTCCAGCCAGACAGGACTCAATTACTGATGTGAATAGTGATGTGGATGCTCCCCGTGTCTCCATGACAACACTACACATGACAGCAGCCATTGTAACCAGCCCATGATAAGATGGCTGCTTACTGTGAGAGCAGAGAGTGGCCAGAGGTGGCGCTGTTCCTAACAGCAACTTAGAGGCAATGTGTCGCCTGGATTTTACCGATTAAAGTCAGATACTAAAACGGAAACAGATTAGAAAAAATGTTCAGACTAGGGCTGGGCGATAGGGCCAAAAAATAACATCTCCATTTAAAAAAAATTTGCACTATTCTCGATTTAAATCTCAATTTTTTTATAGGTAAGAAGTGGAAGTCCACAGCTCCAAGTAAAATCCAAAGATAAAGATAAAAAACACTCCGACGCGTTTCAGGACAATGGTCCCTTAATCATGGCAAATTCATACTGAATATTACAACCTTTTTATAAGAGGACATGACCAATATGTTACAAAGGATACGCCCCCAGGAGGGAGGAGAAAAAGGTCACATGATGCTAACAGGTGTATGCTAACAATTGAACTAGACCCATTTATACAAGGTAACATACACAGAATAAATAGATACAAAAGTAAGTTACAGATGCAAAAAGAAAAGGTGACCTAATAAATGAAGGAGAGATTGTTTCTGTAATTAAGGCCCTGGGGAATAATGCGTGTACAGAAAGGCCTCTCGCTTTCTCCGTGTGTGAACAAGGTCCCACCTCTCAGGGGTGGACGGACTTGCTGGATAGCACACATGGAGAGACTAGTGCACACGGCCCCATGCTCCTCAGCCAAATGCTTGGACAGAGCAGACATCGACGTGCTGGATGTGCGGGTACGTGCAGAAACCGCATCACAAAGATGTTCAGCTAATCTAGTTTTGAGCTTGTGTTTTGTAGAGCCCACATATTGCAATCGGCACTGTCTGCATTCCGCCAAATAAATCACAAAGGTAGAGTTGTAATTGAGAAAGGATTTAATAGGGTAAGAAATGCCGGTTGCAATAGAAAAGAAAGCAGACTGATTAGTAATAAAGCGACATAGGGGACAGCGAGATAAAGCAGACTTATGGCAGCCTAGAATCTGTAGCCATGTTTGGCTGACTGGCGAGAGGACATTGCCCAAGGTAACCCCTCTACGGGCTACACACTTAATCCCTGTGGATAGAATGGTTTCGCTGGTAGCATCCTGGTATAACAGAGGTATGGACTTACGAACAATGTTACAAATCGTTTTATATTGTGGACTAAATGGTGTAGAAAATACCAAGGAGGGCATGTTATGGGAAGAGCTAGGGAGAGGTTTGCTGCGTACTCTAGCTCTATCCTGTAAGTGAGACCATCTGGTGCTTTTCTCAGCTATGGCTTTGGCTCTGTTTATAGTGGGCATGGAGTAACCCCTGGACTTGAGACGGTACATAAGATCCTTACAGGCGGAGTCAACAACATGGGGTGGATGATGACTAGATGCATGCAGAAGGCCATTGCCCGCACTGGGTTTACCATATAGTGTACGGTGTATCTTACCTCCCTGAAAAAAACAACTGAACATCCAAAAAAAGACATTTTTTCTGAATCAAACTGGAAAGTGAAATTTAAATTCAAATTGTTGGTATAGACCTGGAGAAGTCCAAAAGCCAGCAACTCAGACTCTGGTGGGATATTACCTCACTCAAACAGTATCTGGATAAAAAAATATTTCTCAGAGGTCTGAGGATCCGTAAACCTCCCAATCCTGCTGAAGGTGAGGACTATGTCACTGAATGGAATGAGGCTTTGAATGTATGCTCGTTCACACTCATGCGGATTATTATTGCTAAGGGCTCGTTCCCACTGAGCAAAAGCAGCTGAATTTCTGCGCTGAATCAGCGCTGAAATTTCAGCCGTTAAAATAGGTGCAGAGCTAATTTCCATTGTGTTGAATGGAAATTCTGCTCTGCAGTTCACACAGTGGAATTTCCGCACTGAACTAATCCGCTTTCCGCCAGAAGAATGAACATGTTCATTCTTCCGCTAGCGGAAGCCTATACAAATCAATGGGGCTCTGATTTTCTGTTTCAGCGCGGATTCAGCGCGGATTCAGCGCGGAATACAAGCGGAATACAAGCGGAAATTACTCGCTGAATCAGCGCGGAAATGGGGAAAAGGGGGGGGAGGAGGATTCTAGTATATGTTCTGGTATAGTCTAGTTTACTCACCAAATACTCGCTGAATTTCAGCGCTGAATGCATGCGGATTCAGCGCGGATTCCTCGAGTATTCCGCGCTGAATTTGTCAAGAGCTGATTACGAGCTGAACACTTTCCTAGCAGAATACGCAGGGATTCTGCTTGCATTCTGCTTATATTCTGCTCGGAATTCAGTGTCAGTTGATTTCAGGCGGAAATATTTCCTTGCGTAATCCGCTCCTTTTGCTCTGTGTGAACGTAGCCTAAGAAGGGAAAAAAGCTTGCAGAATGTGAAAAAAACATTGGAACATTAACCATTACCTCCGAGCAATACAAACACGTCCCGGACTAATGACACTATTTCAGAGCTTGAAGCTTATATTGTGGATCTAAAGAAGTCAAAGTTTAACAGAGACTTAAGGGACTACACGTCCAAAACCATCTACACCTGGCGTGATTTTCGCCGTACTCAGAGAACCTCTAAATCTCCGCCCATTATGAAAAGTAATAATTCTGAGACATTTAGTGCTACAGAGGGAGATACCACCGACACTCCAGAATCGGATGACCAGGGTAACTCCTCTAAAGCATTACCCCACAAATCCTCCAGAAAGAAACAACCGCGCCAGTTTCCGCGTCCTAATACCGTTCACACTACAACACCAATAATGTCTCAGGTGGACAATCATCTCCAAAAAACGGGAGAGCAGGGAGGAAACATCGGGCGGGGAAAACAAAATCAGCGGTGGAGGAGACGCTAACGTTTACAATTTGTCCGCTTGCTTTCTCACTACTGCCCAGCTAGATGTTCTTAAGTTGGGTTTGTCTTTTGTTCCTGAAAATCAGTTTAATGTGTATCAGACAATACAGGACCTTTTTTCTCCCATGACAATTGTATAGAGGCAGCAGCCGACAGGAACTCCATCTGGGATCTTAACCCCTTAAGGTCAAAGCCTATTTTCATTTTTGCGCTTTTGCTTATTCCATTTTAAGTTTAAAAGTCCATAGCGCTTGCATTTTTTCACCTAGAGACGTATATGAGCGCTTATTTTTTGCGAAACCAACTGTACTTTGCAATGACAGTCATTATTTTTCCATAACATATGCTGCAAAACCGGAAAAAAATCATTTGCGCTGTCAAATTGAAAAAAAAAACGAATTTGTTTTGATTTCGGGGAGTTTTGCATTTACGCCGTCCGTCCTATGGTAAAACTGACTTGTTATTCATGTCCCTCAAGTCGTTACGATTACTATGATATATAACATGTATAACTTATATTGTATCTGATGGCCTGTAAAAAATTCAAACCATTGTTAACAAATATACGTCCCTTACAATCGCTCCATTCCCGGCTTATAGCGCTTTTATCCTTTGGTCTATGGGGCTGGGGGAGGTGTCAGTTTTTGCGCCATGATGTGTTCTTTCTATCGGTACCTTGATTGCGCATATACGACTTTTTGATCGTTTTTATTACATTTTTTCTGGATTTGATGCGACCAAAAATGCGCAATTTTGCACTTTGGGATTTTTTTTGCGCTGACGCCGTTTACCGTGCGAGATCAGGAATGTGATTAATTAATAGATCGGGCGATTACGCGCGCGGCGATACTAAATATGTTTATTTATTTATTTATTAATTTATAAAATGGGAAAAGGGGGGTGATTTGGACTTTTATTAGGGGAGGGGATTTTTTATTAATAAAAACACTTTTTTACTTTTTTTTTTTACTGTAACTAGAAGCCCCCCTGGGGGACTTGTATATACATAGCACTGATCACCCTGGGGGGCTTGTATATACACAGCACTGATCCCCCTGGGGGACTTGTATATAGACAGCACTGATCACCCTGGGGGGCTTGTATATACACAGCAAAGATCGATTAGATCGGTCATAGATTGCTATGGCCTGCTGCAGGCCATAGCAATCTATTGCCGAGCCGGGATCAGCATCATTCCGACGCTGAGGCCCGGCACGGGCAGAAGAACGGATCTCCCCCCCGCGATCGCATCGTGGGGGGGAGATCCGTCCCACTAGACACCAGGGACGTGAGGTCTGAAGCCTCTAAGTGCAGCTGTCAGGTTTGACAGCTGCACTTAGAGGCTTAATTAGCCGGCGCGGCAACGGGACCCGCGCCGGCTAATAGAGGCACTGCCCGGCTGCACGTGTCAGCCGGGATCAGCGCCGCTCTGAACACCCCGAGCGGCACCATGACGTATCAGATACGTCATGGGTCGCTAAGGGGTTAACCAAGTTGGTTTGGGTAATATCCCGTTGGACATGCCATTCAGAGATCAAGTGGGGGTGCAATCTGTCTCAGATCTCCAGGCTTATACAGCATCCACTGCAGATACGGTCAACAGACTACATATACCTAATCCAGCTTTCTATCCTATTCAGTCCCGTACACCTGCAATGGATGTCTTCCAACATAAAGTGGTTGATTTGGAAGGCAGTGTGTCCGGGTGTAAGTCCACTGGTAATCTCTCTGGTGTACACAGAAAAGCTCTTATGGAGATAAAAGATAATCCCCATATTGTTATCCGCCAGTCGGACAAAGGGGGGTCAGTGGTTGTGTTAGATAAATCTTTGTACACTAGGGAGGTTACCAAGATTCTCAGTGATAACACTACGTATAAAATCTTACCATTTAACCTCTTAAGGACATAGGACGTACCGGTACGTCCTATGTCCTCACTTGCACTTCAAAGCGGGGCCGCGCGGCGGCCCCGCTTTGAAGTGCCGCGATCCCGGGTGCCGCGTGTAGCCCGGGACCGCCGCTATTAGCGGGCACGGTCTGATCGCCGTGCCCGCCAATTAGCTAATCGGAGGCAGCTGTCAAAGTTGACAGCTGCCTCCGATTACCGGAGGCAACGTTTCCCTGGTGTCTAGTGGGGGAGATCGCTCCTCCGGGACCTTGTCCCGGAGGAGCGATCTCCGTTACTGATGCCGGCCGGGGACGCGTCCAAGATGGCGCCGTCCTCGGCTCGGCACTCGTTTACTTCCGGCTGCAGCAGCCGAAAGCAAACGAGTGCCGATCTCATGGATCTCTGCAGCATATCTATGCTGCAGAGATCTCAATGAGAGATCACAGTGTATATACTAGAAGTCCCCCAGGGGGGCTTCTAGTATATGTGTAAAAAAAAAAAAAAAAGTGTTGTTAATAGTAAAAATCCCCCTCCCCTAATAAAAGTCTGAATCACCCCCCTTTTCCCAGGTTTTAAATAAAAGTAAACAAATAAATAAATAAATAAACATGTTTGCTATCGCCGCGTGCGTAATCGCCCGAACTATTAATTAATCACATTCCTGATCTCGTACGGTAAACGGCGTCAGCGCAAAAAAATCCCAAAGTGCAAAATTGCGCATTTTTGGTCGCATCAAATCCAGAAAAAATGTAATAAAAAGCGATCAAAAAGACGTATATGGGCAATCAAGGTACCGATAGAAAGATCACATCATGGCGCAAAAAATGACACCTCGCACAGCCCCATAGACCAAAGGATAAAAGCGCTATAAGCCTGGGAATGGAGCGATTTTAAGGAACGTATATTGGTTAACAACGGTTTGAATTTTTTACAGGCCATCAGATACAATATAAGTTATACATGTTATATATCGTTTTAATCGTAACGACTTGAGGAACATGCATAACAAGTCAGTTTTACCCCAGGGTGAATGGCGTAAAAACACATTTCCCCCAAATAAAAGAAATGCGTTTTTTTTTTCAATTTCACCACACTTCGAATTTTTTTCTGGTTTCGCAGTGTACTTTATGCAAAAATTCAGCCTGTAATTGCAAAGTACAATTAGTGACGCAAAAAATAAGGGGTCATGTGGGTTTCTAGGTGGAAAAATGCAAGTGCTATGACCTTTTAAACACAAGGAGGAAAAACCGAAAACGTAAAAACGAAAATGGGCCATGTCCTTAAAGGGTTAAAGGGGTATTCCCCCCCAAATTATTTTTGCAATAATACGTTGCCCACCCGTAGCTTTCCATCTTTCCAATATACAGTTATTATGGATTCTGCACAGTTTTGCTGTTATCCAGCTGCATTCACCCCCACGGATTGCAGAGAATCATCAGACCTCAGTCCAACCCGACACGGCTCCCTGCTCCTGGCCCCCACCCTCTGAGACGGCATCACGTGTCCTCAGTCCCAGCACAGTGAAGTGACTGAGAACACTGATGGGGGGGCTGCTGTTACAGAGGGAGACAGTGATCAGCGCAGCTAACAGCAGCCACCCGGTCACCCCCAGCCCAGAGCTCACCCCGTGTCCAGAGCCTCCCGGCGCACCGTCCAGCACTCAGCACACAGCCCCCCCATCACCCCTCAGTCACCCGCGGCATAGCCTCCGCACTCACCCGCACTCAGCTCTGCTACACCGGCGTCCCCGCCAACTCAGCTCTGCTACACCGACACAGCCATCTCAGCTCTGCTACACTGTCATCATCTCCTTCATTGACTCAGCTCTGCTACTTCACCATCATCAGGCAGAAGCATTGCATGATGGGAAATGTAGTTTCCTATCTTGGATATAGACCATGTTTTAGAAAAAGTTGTAACTCAGGAACGGCAGCAGCTAGAAAGACGGGAGACGTCTCAAAATACTCAGGGGGACTTGGTGAGTAAGAGCAGCTAGGTTTGGGGGCATTACATTTTTTTAGCTCTTGGGTGGGATACCCATTTAACCCTACGGACGCTGTTTCCCGGAAACTTGCTGGGGTCTTGGATGTGGGCTTGGAAGCTGGGTTTTTGGACAAAAATTAGTAGATTTTCTTTTGTTAAAAATCCTTTGGTCCCCATTTTCCATGCCCTACCCAAGACCCACAAACAGACGTTTCCACCACCCCTGCGACCTATCGTTTCAGGAGTGGGCTCTGTATTGGAACATCTATGTGAAAAGGGCAAATGCTTATATTAGAGACAGTAAAAGCTTACTAGCCATAGTGGAGTCTCTCCCCTGCCCTGAGGGATGTAGTTTTCTTTCCTGTTACGTTACTGCCCTTTACCCAAGTATTCCCCACGATAAGGCCCTTGTGGCTTTACGCTATCACATGCAAAAATACAGTAATTACAGTCAGGGCCTCCAAGAGTATATTATTTATGCCATATGCCCTATGGGAGCTAAATTCTCCCCTTCTTTGGCCAATCTGTACATGTCCTACTGGGAGGAGGTCGTCATATACAATACCAGTATATCTCCTGGTACGGGAGGTATATAGACGACCTCCTCCTAGTGTGGACAGGTACAGTTGGTGAGGCCCAGGATTTTGTTACATTCCTTAATACCAACAGTTTGAATTTAAATTTCACTTTCCAGTTTTATTCAGAAAAAATGTCTTTTTTGGATGTTCAGTTGTTTTTTTCAGGGAGGTAAGATACACCGTACACTATATGGTAAACCCAGTGCGGGCAATGGCCTTCTGCATGCATCTAGTCATCATCCACCCCATGTTGTTGACTCCGCCTGTAAGGATCTTATGTACCGTCTCAAGTCCAGGGGTTACTCCATGCCCACTATAAACAGAGCCAAAGCCATAGCTGAGAAAAGCACCAGATGGTCTCACTTACAGGATAGAGCTAGAGTACGCAGCAAACCTCTCCCTAGCTCTTCCCATAACATGCCCTCCTTGGTATTTTCTACACCATTTAGTCCACAATATAAAACGATTTGTAACATTGTTCGTAAGTCCATACCTCTGTTATACCAGGATGCTACCAGCGAAACCATTCTATCCACAGGGATTAAGTGTGTAGCCCGTAGAGGGGTTACCTTGGGCAATGTCCTCTCGCCAGTCAGCCAAACATGGCTACAGATTCTAGGCTGCCATAAGTCTGCTTTATCTCGCTGTCCCCTATGTCGCTTTATTACTAATCAGTCTGCTTTCTTTTCTATTGCAACCGGCATTTCTTACCCTATTAAATCCTTTCTCAATTACAACTCTACCTTTGTGATTTATTTGGCGGAATGCAGACCGTGCCGATTGCAATATGTGGGCTCTACAAAACACAAGCTCAAAACTAGATTAGCTGAACATCTTTGTGATGCGGTTTCTGCACGTACCCGCACATCCAGCACGTCGATGTCTGCTCTGTCCAAGCATTTGGCTGAGGAGCATGGGGCCGTGTGCACTAGTCTCTCCATGTGTGCTATCCAGCAAGTCCGTCCACCCCTGAGAGGTGGGACCTTGTTCACACACGGAGAAAGCGAGAGGCCTTTCTGTACACGCATTATTCCCCAGGGCCTTAATTACAGAAACAATCTCTCCTTCTTTTATTAGGTCACCTTTTCTTTTTGCATCTGTAACTTACTTTTGTATCTATTTATTCTGTGTATGTTACCTTGTATAAATGGGTCTAGTTCAATTGTTAGCATACACCTGTTAGCATCATGTGACCTTTTTCTCCTCCCTCCTGGGGGCGTATCCTTTGTAACATATTGGTCATGTCCTCTTATAAAAAGGTTGTAATATTCAGTATGAATTTGCCATGATTGTCCTGAAACGCGTCGGAGTGTTTTTATCTTTATCTTTGGATTTTACTTGGAGCTGTGGACTTCCACTTCTTACCTGTTGCCACCGGAAAATGGTCCGGATCTGTGTTTCCTTCCACCTGCTCCAGACCGGCACTACTGACTACTGCACACATGGGGAGCCGGTTAGCCTTTCTACGTTCCTCAATCCTTATGCTTTCCTGCAGTAACCCCTCCCCATGCCATAGAGAGGAGAGCTGTCTGTGTCTCTATATACTGTGGCAGTGTAGCAGAGCTATATACAGCCATGGCCAAAAGGTCTGAGAATGACACAAATCTTCTATTTCCCATGATCCTCTGCCCTCTGGTTTTTATGTGTGTTTGTCAGATGTTTTTATCACATACAGAAATATAATTACAATCATATTCTGAGTAACAGAATCTTATACTGACAGGTAGATGAGTGACTGCAGCAAGGCTATAATATTTGCAGTGTTGCGGCTTCTTCTTCAGGACCTCTGCAATTCTCCCCGGCTGCTCTCATACAACTTCTGGACCAAATCCTGACTGATAGCGGTCCATTCTTGCACAATCAATTTGTTGTTTTTTGTTTGTCCACCCGTCTCTTGATGATTGACCACAAGTTCTCAATGTGATTAAGATCTGGGGAGTTTCCCGGCCATGGACCCAAAATCTCTCTGTTTTCTTCCCTGAGCCATTTAGTTATCACCTTTGCTTTATGGCAAGGTGCTCCATCATGCTGGAAAAGGCATTGTTGGTGGCCAAACTGCTCTTGGACGGTTGGGAGAAGTTGCTCTTGGAGGACGTTCTGGTCCCATTCTTTATTCATGGCCGTGTTTTTAGGCTGTGAGACTGTGAGAGCCGATTCCCTTGGCTGAGAAGCAACCCCACACATGAATGGTTTCAGGATGCCGGTTACAGTCGGCATGAGACAATACTGGTGGTAGCGCTCACCTCGTCTTCTCCCAATAAGCTGTTTCCCAGATTTCCCAAACAATCGGAAAGGGGATTCATCAGAGACAATGACTTTCCCCCAGTCCTCAGCAGTCCGCTCCCTGGACCTTTCCCCCAGTCCTCAGCAGCCCATTCCCTGGACCTTTCCCCCAGTCCTCAGCAGTCCGCTCCCTGGACCTTTCCCCCAGTCCGCTCCCTGGACCTTTCCCCCAGTCCGCTCCCTGGACCTTTCCCCCAGTCCGCTCCCTGGACCTTTCCCCCAGTCCGCTCCCTGGACCTTTCCCCCAGTCCGCTCCCTGGACCTTTCCCCCAGTCCTCTCCCTGGACCTTTCCCCCAGTCCGCTCCCTGGACCTTTCCCCCAGTCCTCTCCCTGGACCTTTCCCCCAGTCCTCTCCCTGGACCTTTCCCCCAGTCCTCTCCCTGGACCTTTCCCCCAGTCCTCTCCCTGGACCTTTCCCCCAGTCCTCTCCCTGGACCTTTCCCCCAGTCCTCTCCCTGGACCTTTCCCCCAGTCCTCTCCCTGGACCTTTCCCCCAGTCCTCTCCCTGGACCTTTCCCCCAGTCCTCTCCCTGGACCTTTCCCCCAGTCCTCTCCCTGGACCTTTCCCCCAGTCCTCTCCCTGGACCTTTCCCCCAGTCCTCTCCCTGGACCTTTCCCCCAGTTCTCAGCAGTCCCCTCCCTGGACCTTTCCCCCAGTCCTCAGCAGTCCTCTCCCTGGACCTTTCCCCCAGTCCTCTCCCTGGACCTTTTGCAGAATATCCGTCTGTCCCTGATGTTTTTCTGGAGAGAAGTGGCTTCTTTGCCGCCCTCCATGAGACCAGGCCTTGCTCCAAGAGTCTCTGCAGTCTCACAGTGCACAGTGCAGATGCCCTCACACCTGCCTGCTGCCATTCCTGAGCAAGCTCTGCACTGCTGGTAGCCCCATCCTGCAGCTGAAACACTTCTAAGAGACGGTCCTGGCGCTTGCTGGTCTTTCTTGGGGGCCCTGGAGCCTTTTTGGCAACAATGGAACCTCTCTCCTTGAAGTTCTTGATGATGCGATAGATTGGTGACTGAAGTGCAATCTTTCTAGCTGCGATACTCTTCCGTCAGGCCATTGTTGTGCAGTGCAATGATGACTGCGCGTGTTTCTTTAGAGATAACCATGGTAACAGAAGAGAAACAATGATGCCAAGCACCAGCCTCCTTTTAAAGTGTCTAGTGGTGTCATTCTTATTCCAGCCCTGTCCTCACCAACACCCACACCTGTGATAATGGAGCGATCACTGAAACAATGTTAGCTGCTCCCTGTAAGGCCGGGCTGCAATGATGGTGAAATGTGTTTTGGGGGATAAAGTTCATTTTCTAGGCAAATATTGACTGTGTAAGTAATTGCTGATAAGCTGATCCCTCTGTATAACATTCTGGAGTATATGATGCAAATTGTCATTTTATAAACTGAAGCAGTAGGCTTTGTAATAATGTATATTTGTATCATTCTCAAAACTTTTGGCCATGACTGTACAGCACCAGAGCAGTCAGTATACATGGTGGGGACGGCCACAGTATATACAGACTCTGTATATACTGTGGCAGTGCAGCAGAGCTATATACAGCACCAGAGCAGTCAGTATACATGGTGGGGACGGCCACAGTATATACAGACTCTGTATATACTGTGGCAGTGCAGCAGAGCTATATACAGCACCAGAGCAGTCAGTATACATGGTGGGGACGGCCACAGTATATACAGACTCTGTATATACTGTGGCAGTGTAGCAGAGCTATATACAGCACCAGGTCTGGTACAGTGTATACATGGAGGAGACTGCACAGTATATACAGACTCTGTATATACTGTGGCAGTGTAGCAGAGCTATATACAGCACCAGGTCTGGTACAGTATACATGGAGGAGACTCCACAGTATATACAGACTCTGTATATACTGTGGCAGTGTAGCAGAGCTATATACAGCACCAGGTCTGGTACAGTGTATACATGGAGGAGACTGCACAGTATATACAGACTCTGTATATACTGTGTCAGTGTAGCAGAGCTATATACAGCACCAGGTCTGGTACAGTGTATACATGGAGGAGACTGCACAGTATATACAGACTGTGTATATACTGTGGCAGTGCAGCAGCGCTATATACAGCACCAGGTCCGGCACAGTGTATACAGACACTGCACTACCACAGTATATATTGACTCTTTATATACTGTGGCAATCTCCTTCATGTACACTGTGCCGGACCTGGTGCTGTATATAGACCTGGGTCAGTGTATGTAAAGGGATACCTTGAGTAGCTGCCAGCTGCTGATTGGGGTGCTGGCGGCCTGGAGACTTGTACCCTGAATCCCGGCAGCAGTGTCCCTGGTGGCGGGAAAGGCAGGGCGGCAGTCGTGTGGCAGGGAATTACAGGTGTGGCTCTGACCCCCGCCCCAACAGGGGCATGTGTGCGGCGGCAGGAGACAGGCACAGCAGGAACAAGTGCTCAATTTATTTATTTTTTTATTTTTATCGAATTTGCGATTTTCAAAGAAAATCAAATTGATTCTCAAATTCTGGGCGAATTAATTTGATTAATCGCCCAGTCCTAGTTCAGACTAAGTTTTTTTAATTAAATTTTTTGTACATTGTTGGGGGTGGCCATCTTGCCTAAACCTTTTTAACAGCACTTAGTGACATGCTTTACAGCAAGCCCCAAGCACCTGGAGCTGTACCCACTGAGCGCACTCTGTGACCTGGAAAGAGATCATTCTTCATTATACTGGAGTCACATGACACTGCAATGCTGCACAGCTCATTTACAGCAGACTCCTCCTTATCATCACAGACACAACAGGAAGTCTCAGTTTAGGTTTAGTCCTAGTGGTGAGAATGAGAACTGCAGGGTGTCAGGATTATTATATCTAACAGATGGTTAAATTGAAAATAAAGAAAAACACCAAAAATTCTTACAAAACAAAACTTGATTAAAAACTTTAACCCCTTAAGGACCGGGCCTGAAATGGCCTTAATGACAGAGACAAATTTTATGAATATGACCAGTGTCACTTTATTCATTAATAACTTCGGGATGCTTTTACCTATCCGGCTGATTCTGAGATTGTTTTCTCCTGACATATTGTACTTTACATTTCTGGTAAATTAGAGTCGATACTTATAACGAATCTTTATGAAAAAACACAAAATAACGTGAAAAATTGTAAAAAACTGCATTTTTCCAACTTTAGCATTTTCTGTATAAGCAGAAAGGTTTCAATGCCACATAAATTAGATATTAAATAGTATTAGCAACATGTCTACTTTATGTTGGCCGCATTTATTAAACTATATTTCATTTTTTTTAGACAATAGAAAGCTTAAAACATTAGCAGCAAATTTTCAAATTTTCAGTCAAATTTCAAAATCAGATATTTTTAGGGACCTGTTCAGGTTTAAAGTGTATTTGAGGGGACTGTATGTTAGAAAGCCCCACAAAGCACCCCATTTCAGAAACTGCACCCCCCAAACTCTGCAAAAGCACATCCAGAAAGTGTTTTAACCCTTTAGGGGAGTCACAGAAATAAAAGCTAAGTGTGTAAGAAATTTGAAAATTTTAATTTTCTGTGCAGAGATTTTATTGTAATCCAATATTTTTCATAATTATAAACCTATTACCAGAGAAATGCACCCCAATAATTATTGCCCCGTTTCTGCAGTTTATAGAAATACCCCATATGTGGCCCTATTGCGCTATTTGACGCAACCACAAGCCTCAGATACAAAGGAGCGCCCAGTGAATTTCAATGGCTCCGTTATATTTGGTCATTTCTGACTGTACCACTTCAGGTTGGCAGAGGCTCTGGGGTGCCAAAACATAAAAAACACCCCTAAAGGGACACCATTTAGAAAACTACACCCCTCAAGGAATGTAACTAGGGGTGCGGTGAGCATCTGGACCCCACAGGTGCTTCACAGATTTTCCGAACAATATGGCGTGAAAAAAGAAAAATGTATTTTTTACACTAAAACGTTGTTCTAGCCTTCAATTTTTCATTTTCTTAAAGGGATAAGAGGAAAAAAAAGACACAAAATGTGTAGCGCAGTTTCTCCCGAGTACAGAAATACCCCACATGTGGCGATAAAGTGCCAAGGGGGCGCAGGACGAGCCTCCAAAGAGAAGGAGCGCCAATTGGCTTTTGGAAGCTGGATTTCACTGAAAAGGATTTCAAGGGCCATGTCGCATTTACAGAGCCCTCGTGCTGCCAAGACACTGGAAACCCCCACAAGTGACCCCATTCTGGAAACTACACCCCTCAAGGAATCTAACAAGGGGGGCAGTGAGCATATGGACCCCACTGGTGACGGGCACAAATGTGGAACAATGTGACGTAAAAGTAAAAAATTTCATTTTTTAACTTTCATGGCACAAATGTGGCCGTCATCCAGGGGTCCATATCCTCATTGCACCCCTTGTTAGATTCCTTGAGGGGTGTAGTTTCCATAATGGGGTCACTTGTGGGGGGTTTCCACTGTCTTGGCAGCACGAGGGCTCTGTAAATGCGACATGGCGTTCATCATCCATTCTAGCCAAATCCAACCTCCAAAATCCAAATGGCGCTCCTTCCCTTCGGAGGCTTGCCCTGCACCCACATGGCGCTTTATGTCCACATGTGGGGTATTTACGGACTCGGGGGAAATTGCTCTAAACATTTTTTTTTTTCCCCTCTTTTAACCCCTTGTGAAAATGATAAATTCAAGGCTAAACCAACAATATAGTGTAAAAAATGTAATATTTCATTTTCACGCCAGATTTTTCCATATTTGTGCCCGTCACCAGTGGGGTCCATATGCTGACTACACCCCTTGTTACATTCCTTGAGGGGTGTAGTTTCCATAATGGGGTCACTTGTGGGGGGTTTCAACTGTCTTGGCAACACAGGGGCCTTTTGAATGCAACATGGCCCCTCGAAATCCATTCCATCCAAATCCAGCCTTCAAAAACCAAATGGCGCTCCTTCCCTTCGGAGGCTTACCCTGCACCCGCACGGCACTTTATGTCCACATGTGGGGTATTTCCGTACTCAGGTGAAATTGCTCTACAAATTTATTGTTTTTTTTTTTATCTTTTAGCCCCTTGTGAAAATGAAAAAATCATGACAAGATTAATGATTTAGAGTAAAAATTTTACAAAAATTACACTAAATGTTGGTCTAGCCTTGATTTTTTCCATTTCCACAAGGGGTTAAAAAAGAAAATGAACACAAAACGTGTAGGGTAGTTTCCCCTGAGTACGAAAATACCCCACATGTGGGCATAATGTGCCATATGGGCACAGGGCAAGTCACCAAAGGGACAGAGCGCCATTTAGAGGCTGGAATGGAGGATGGAGGCCATGTCCCAATTACAAAGCTCCTGTGCTGCCAGGACAGTAGAAACCCCCCACAAGTGACCCCATTCTGGAAACTACACCCCATAAGGAATCTAACAAGGGGTGCAGTGAGCATATGGACCCCACTGGTGACGGGCACTTACGTAGAACATGTGCCGAGAAAATAAAAAATACCATTTTTTTCATTTTCACGTCCCAAATGTGGCCGTCACCAGGGGGCCATATCCCCGCTGCCCCCCTTGTTAGATTCCTTATGGGGTGTAGTTTCCAGAATGGGGTCACTTGTGGGGGGTTTCTACTGTTTCTACTTGTAAGGCAGACGACAGTAGCCTCATCACTGGGGAAAATTTCCTTCCCGACTCCATAATGGCGATCAGAATAATCCCTGGATCAACGTGACCCCTGAAATAGGAATAAGGGACAGAATTTAGATAATGTAGAACTCCAGTGACGTGTGGTGCGCCTTGGAGCGATCCAGTATGCAGAGGTCGGGGTGATCAGGACAGGTGTCACACTGGAAAATGGCGTCCTTACTGATCCCCCTGTTACCCCACACTCTGCACTTCTTCTGGGGTCTCCTGTTCTCCAGTGTGGGGGACGTCACCTGGAAAATGTTGGCCTGGTGCGATACGGGGTCCCACATATCCAGAAGCGCTGGGTCCGCTCCATGGCTGCTAAATATTAGGGCGCTATTACTACTTCTGATATTTACGGATCGTGCCACAAGCTACAGTAGCTCGGGCAGCGAGGGACCGGAAGAGGGGGTGCTGGTATAAAAGTTATCCCCATACAGGTGGTGGTGACCTTTATCCAGCAGTGGGAAGATCAGTTCCCGGACGATCTTCCCACTAACTCCGAGGATGGGGGGGGGGGAGGGGGCATCTGGGGGCATCTGGGGCTGGATTCGGATGTCCCTTCCTTCATACACTCTAAGGGTACGTGCACACTGCGGAATCGCGACAGATAACCCTTTGTGCATTCCGCAGCTGGCCCCCGCCGGCGGAGTGATGCAGGCGCGCGTCTCCATCCGTGTCATAGACTCCATTCTATGCACGGACGGATTCCGCTCTCCGTCCAACGTATTCATTCTTTGGATGGACGATGGAATCCGCCTGTGCATAACATGGAGTCTATGACACGGGTAGAGACATGCGCCCGCATCAGTCCGCCGGCGGGTGCCAGCTGCGGAATGCACAAAGGGTTATCCTTCGCCATTGCGCAGTGTGCACGTACCCTAAATCTGTAAGTGTACCCTGAGGTACTCTCACAGAGTTTGTAGAATTTCACACCATACCGTCATCTCTTATTGGGACGGTACTGGCGGAAAAGACGTGTCTGGGGGGCAGCGTACGCTACGCTACCCCCAGACATGTCACTGGATGATGAGGATGAATGGAGGAAAGAAGGATCCCCCCATTCATCCTCACTGGCTGTTTCGGTGTCGGAGGCAATAATAACGTATGCGTCCGACACAGAAAACACCCTGGGGGCCATTTGTATACGGGGATTGGTATATGGGGTATGTAGTGGTGTAGTCTCAAACTTTATTCAATGTAGTGTGGTGTAATGTAGTGTTTTTTACGTGTTTTTTTTACAGTAAGTATAAAAAAAAAAACCTACGCCAACAAAGGAGTTGCTGATAAATGCCGCACTTATGTGCGGCACTTATCAGCAGACCGTGGCAGTAGAATATAGAAAAAAAACACCCTACGCCAAAAAGGAGGAGTTGCTGATTAGCAGCGCACTTTCGTGCGATGCTGATCAACACTCAGCGGCGATAGGGTGCGGAAAATAGAAAAAAAAAAATTTTGGAAAAAAAAAAAACTTTTTTACATTCTGAACGTCCCTGTAGCTGCTGATAAGTGTATTACACATATCAGCCGCTAGAGGGCAGCAGAGCGCAAAATACGGAAAAAGCTGACGCTGGAGCCGAAAATAGCCGAGAGAAGCCGAACGTGACGTCACGGAGGAAGCCGAAGACCCGAACGAAGACGAGGACGCCGCGAACCCGGAAGACGCCGATCAGGAGCCCGGGACAGGTGAGTAATGTACAAATACCTGCTCTGGACCCCTCGGTTACCTAGCTGAGGGGTCCAGGGCAGGTATTTTTTATTTTATGGGACTCTGATCGCCGTGCCACCGGCCCGTTCACGGCGATCGGGCCGGTGGCACGGTGATCACCATTACTTTTTACAGTAATGGCGGTCGGTGCCGTCCTCGGACCGCCAAGTACCAGGGCGCGAGGGCGTAAGTTTACGCCCGATGTCGTTAAGGGGTTAAACCATAGGTTTAAGGCAAACATGGCAACGGACCTTATTGCACTGTCTTATACCCCCCTTTAAGTCCTGACTGTTCACCGGCATAACATTACAGGTGACCTCGCCTTCCTCCATACAGGTCATCTGTGCCCTCACGGAGCACAGCTATGCCCCGGGGATGGTGCCCTCACGGAGCACAGCTATACCCCGGGGACGGTGCCCTCACGGAGCACAGCTATACCCCGGGGATGGTGCCCTCACGGAGTACAGCTATACCCCGGGGACGGTGCCCTCACGGAGTACAGCTATACCCCGGGGACGGTGCCCTCACGGAGCACAGCTATACCCCGGGGACGGTGCCCTCACGGAGCACAGCTATACCCCGGGGACGGTGCCCTCACGGAGCACAGCTATACCCCGGGGACGGTGCCCTCACGGAGCACAGCTATACCCCAGGGACGGTGCCCTCACACAAAACAGCTATACCCCGGGGACGGTGCCCTCACGGAGCACAGCTATACCCCAGGGACGGTGCCCTCACACAAAACAGCTATACCCCGGGGACGGTGCCCTCACGGAGCACAGCTATACCCCAGGGACGGTGCCCTCACACAAAACAGCTATACCCCGGGGACGGTGCCCTCACGGAGCACAGCTATACCCCAGGGACGGTGCCCTCACACAAAACAGCTATACCCCGGGGACGGTGCCCTCACACAAAACAGCTATATCCTGGGGACGGTGCCCTTACACAGCACAGCTATACCCCGGGGACGGTGCCCTCACAGAGCACAGCTATACCCCGGGGACGGTGCCCTCACAGAGCACAGCTATACCCCGGGGACGGTGCCCTCACAGAGCACAGCTATACCCCGGGGACGGTGCCCTCGCGGAGCACAGCTATACCCCGGGGACGGTGCCCTCACACAGCACAGCTATACCCCGGGGACGGTGCCCTCACACAGCACAGCTATATCCCAGGGACGGTCTTCTCCCGGAGCACAGCTATAACCCAGGGACGGTGCCCTCACACAGCACAGCTATACCCCGGGGACGGTGCCCTCACACAGCACAGCTATACCCCGGGGACGGTGCCCTCACACAGCACAGCTATACCCCGGGGACGGTGCCCTCGCGGAGCACAGCTATACCACAGGGACGGTGCACTCTATAAGGAAGCGTCTCTCACCTCCAGTTTCTGCCCGGACAGACGTCACACTAATCCCCCGTAGTAACATCACCTGCTGAAGGGAGAGACAGAGAGTCACATACTGATCACCCCAATCACTACAGTCTGTATAAAGAGGAGGAGGAGATACAGGAGAGGTGACGTCACTACAGTCTGTATATAGAGGAGAGGTGACATCACTACAGTCTGTATATAGAGGAGAGGTGACATCACTACAGTCTGTATATAGAGGAGGAGGATATAGAGGAGAGGTGACATCACTACAGTCTGTATATAGAGGAGGAGGATATAGAGGAGAGGTGACATCACTACAGTCTGTATATAGAGGAGGATATAGAGGAGAGGTGACATCACTACAGTCTGTATATAGAGGAGGATATAGAGGAGAGGTGACATCACTACAGTCTGTATATAGAGGAGGAGGATATAGAGGAGAGGTGACATCACTACAGTCTGTATATAGAGGAGGAGGATATAGAGGAGAGGTGACATCACTACAGTCTGTATATAGAGGAGGATATAGAGGAGAGGTGACATCACTACAGTCTGTATATAGAGGAGGATATAGAGGAGAGGTGACATCACTACAGTCTGTATATAGAGGAGGATATAGAGGAGAGGTGACATCACTACAGTCTGTATATAGAGGAGGAGGATATAGAGGAGAGGTGACATCACTACAGTCTGTATATAGAGGAGGATATAGAGGAGAGGTGACGTCACTACAGTCTGTATATAGAGGAGGAGGATATAGAGGAGAGGTGACATCACTACAGTCTGTATATAGAGGAGGAGGAGGATATAGAGGAGAGGTGACGTCACTACAGTCTGTATATAGAGGAGGAGGATATAGAGGAGAGGTGACATCACTACAGTCTGTATATAGAGGAGGATATAGAGGAGAGGTGACATCACTACAGTCTGTATATAGAGGAGGATATAGAGGAGAGGTGACATCACTACAGTCTGTATATAGAGGAGGATATAGAGGAGAGGTGACATCACTACAGTCTGTATATAGAGGAGGAGGAGGATATAGAGGAGAGGTGACATCACTACAGTCTGTATATAGAGGAGGATATAGAGGAGAGGTGACATCACTACAGTCTGTATATAGAGGAGGAGGATATAGAGGAGAGGTGACATCACTACAGTCTGTATATAGAGGAGAGGTGACGTCACTACAGTCTGTATATAGAGGAGGAGGAGGATATAGAGGAGAGGTGACATCACTACAGTCTGTATATAGAGGAGGAGGATATAGAGGAGAGGTGACATCACTACAGTCTGTATATAGAGGAGGAGGAGGATATAGAGGAGAGGTGACATCACTACAGTCTGTATATAGAGGAGGAGGAGGATATAGAGGAGAGGTGACATCATTACAGTCTGTATATAGAGGAGGAGGAGGATATAGAGGAGAGGTGACATCACTACAGTCTGTATATAGAGGAGGAGGAGGATATAGAGGAGAGGTGACATCACTACAGTCTGTATATAGAGGAGGATATAGAGGAGAGGTGACATCACTACAGTCTGTATATAGAGGAGGATATAGAGGAGAGGTGACATCACTACAGTCTGTATATAGAGGAAGAGGATATAGAGGAGAGGTGACATCACTACAGGCTGTATATAGAGGAGGAGGAGGATATAGAGGAGAGGTGACATCACTACAGTCTGTATATAGAGGAGGAGGAGGATATAGAGGAGAGGTGACGTCACTACAGTCTGTATATAGAGGAGGATATAGAGGAGAGGTGACATCACTACAGTCTGTATATAGAGGAGAGGTGACATCACTACAGTCTGTATATAGAGGAGGAGGATATAGAGGAGAGGTGACATCACTACAGTCTGTATATAGAGGAGAGGTGACATCACTACAGTCTGTATATAGAGGAGGAGGATATAGAGGAGAGGTGACGTCACTACAGTCTGTATATAGAGGAGGAGGATATAGAGGAGAGGTGACATCACTACAGTCTGTATATAGAGGAGGATATAGAGGAGAGGTGACATCACTACAGTCTGTATATAGAGGAGGATATAGAGGAGAGGTGACATCACTACAGTCTGTATATAGAGGAGGAGGAGGAGGATATAGAGGAGAGGTGACATCACTACAGTCTGTATATAGAGGAGAGCTGACATCACTACAGTCTGTATATAGAGGAGGATATAGAGGAGAGGTGACATCACTACAGTCTGTATATAGAGGAGGATATAGAGGAGAGGTGACATCACTACAGTCTGTATATAGAGGAGGATATAGAGGAGAGGTGACATCACTACAGTCTGTATATAGAGGAGGATATAGAGGAGAGGTGACGTCACTACAGTCTGTATATAGAAGAGGAGGATATAGAGGAGAGGTGACATCACTACAGTCTGTATATAGAGGAGGATATAGAGGAGAGGTGACATCACTACAGTCTGTATATAGAGGTGAGGTGACATCACTACAGTCTGTATATAGAGGAGGAGGAGGATATAGAGGAGAGGTGACATCACTACAGTCTGTATATAGAGGAGGATATAGAGGAGAGGTGACATCACTACAGTCTGTATATAGAGGAGGATATAGAGGAGAGGTGACGTCACTACAGTCTGTATATAGAGGATATGGAGCATTCCCTGTATACCTGCAGTCTCCTCACTGATCTCAGCGCGGTCGCCATTTTCTCCTTACACTTCGGGAATGACAAGCACTAGAGGGCGCACTCACCTCGGGTGATCTTAGAGGAGCGGCCGCCATCTTTCCGGAGTCCGTTCCTCTCTAAGTATAAAAGCTTCTGATTCCTGGAGAAGTCGCCGGATGCTGACGTCATTATTTTTGGAGTCTGTAACACGTGTGGGCACAGTCTGGCGCTGACAGGTGAGTCTGAACAGCGGCCTAATAATTTTCCTCCTCTCGTTATGTATATACCACTTTGTTTAGCCACCGTATATATATAGTGTGTGTGTGTGTGTGTGTGTGTGTGTGTGTGTGTGGTATATACTGGGGGTTGGAGTCCTGTGTGTGTGTGTGGTATATACTGGGGGTTGGAGTCCTGTGTGTGTGTTATATACTGGGGGTTGGAGTCCTGTGTGTGTGGTATATACTGGGGGTTGGAGTCCTGTGTGTGGTATATACTGGGGGTTGGAGTCCTGTGTGTGTGTGTGTGTGTGTGTGTGTGTGTGTGTGTGGTATATACTGGGGGTTGGAGTCCTGTGTGTGGTATATACTGGGGGTTGGAGTCCTGTGTGTGTGTGTGTGTGTGTGTGTGTGGTATATACTGGGGGTTGGAGTCCTGTGTGTGTGTGGTATATACTGGGGGTTGGAGTCCTGTGTGTGTGTGGTATATACTGGGGGTTGGAGTCCTGTGTGTGTGTGTGTGTGTGTGGTATATACTGGGGGTTGGAGTCCTGTGTGTGGTATATACTGGGGGTTGGAGTCCTGTGTGTGTGTGTGTGTGGTATATACTGGGGGTTGGAGTCCTGTGTGTGTGTGTGTGGTATATACTGGGGGTTGGAGTCCTGTGTGTGTGTGGTATATACTGGGGGTTGGAGTCCTGTGTGTGTGTGTGTGTGTGGTATATACTGGGGGTTGGAGTCCTGTGTGTGGTATATACTGGGGGTTGGAGTCCTGTGTGTGTGTGTGTGTGGTATATACTGGGGGTTGGAGTCCTGTGTGTGTGGTATATACTGGGGGTTGGAGTCCTGTGTGTGTGTGTGTGTGTGGTATATACTGGGGGTTGGAGTCCTGTGTGTGTGTGTGGTATATTCTGGGGGTTGGAGTCCTGTGTGTGTGGTATATACTGGGGGTTGGAGTCCTGTGTGTGTGTGGTATATACTGGGGGTTGGAGTCCTGTGTGTGTGTGGTATATACTGGGGGTTGGAGTCCTGTGTGTGTGTGGTATATACTGGGGGTTGGAGTCCTGTGTGTGTGGTATATACTGGGGGTTGGAGTCCTGTGTGTGTGGTATATACTGGGGGTTGGAGTCCTGTGTGTGTGTGTGTGGTATATACTGGGGGTTGGAGTCCTGTGTGTGTGTGTGGTATATACTGGGGGTTGGAGTCCTGTGTGTGTGTGTGTGTGTGGTATATACTGGGGGTTGGAGTCCTGTGTGTGTGTGGTATATACTGGGGGTTGGAGTCCTGTGTGTGGTATATACTGGGGGTTGGAGTCCTGTGTGTGTGTGTGTGTGTGTGTGTGGTATATGCTGGGGGTTGGAGTCCTGTGTGTGTGTGTGTGTGTGTGGTATATACTGGGGGTTGGAGTCCTGTGTGTGGTATATACTGGGGGTTGGAGTCCTGTGTGTGTGTGTGGTATATACTGGGGGTTGGAGTCCTGTGTGTGTGTGGTATATACTGGGGGTTGGAGTTGTGTGTGTGTGTGTGTGTGTGTGTGTGTGGTATATGCTGGGGGTTGGAGTCCTGTGTGTGTGTGTGGTATATACTGGGGGTTGGAGTCCTGTGTGTGGTATATACTGGGGGTTGGAGTCCTGTGTGTGTGTGTGTGTGTGTGGTATATGCTGGGGGTTGGAGTCCTGTGTGTGGTATATACTGGGGGTTGGAGTCCTGTGTGTGTGTGTGTGGTATATGCTGGGGGTTGGAGTCCTGTGTGTGGTATATACTGGGGGTTGGAGTCCTGTGTGTGTGTGGTATATGCTGGGGGTTGGAGTCCTGTGTGTGTGGTATATACTGGGGGTTGGAGTCCTGTGTGTGTGTGGTATATACTGGGGGTTGGAGTCCTGTGTGTGTGGTATATACTGGGGGTTGGAGTCCTGTGTGTGTGTGTGGTATATACTGGGGGTTGGAGTCCTGTGTGTGTGTGTGGTATATACTGGGGGTTGGAGTCCTGTGTGTGTGTGTGTGTGTGGTATATACTGGGGGTTGGAGTCCTGTGTGTGTGTGGTATATACTGGGGGTTGGAGTCCTGTGTGTGTGTGGTATATACTGGGGGTTGGAGTCCTGTGTGTGTGTGGTATATACTGGGGGTTGGAGTCCTGTGTGTGTGTGGTATATGCTGGGGGTTGGAGTCCTGTGTGTGTGTGGTATATACTGGGGGTTGGAGTCCTGTGTGTGTGTGTGGTATATACTGGGGGTTGGCGTCCTGTGTGTGTGTGGTATATACTGGGGGTTGGCGTCCTGTGTGTGTGTGGTATATACTGGGGGTTGGAGTCCTGTGTGTGTGTGTGGTATATACTGGGGGTTGGAGTCCTGTGTGTGTGTTATATACTGGGGGTTGGAGTCCTGTGTGTGTGGTATATACTGGGGGTTGGAGTCCTGTGTGTGTGTGTGTGGTATATACTGGGGGTTGGAGTCCTGTGTGTGTGTGTGGTATATACTGGGGGTTGGAGTCCTGTGTGTGTGTGTGGTATATGCTGGGGGTTGGAGTCCTGTGTGTGTGGTATATACTGGGGGTTGGAGTCCTGTGTGTGTGTGTTATATACTGGGGGTTGGAGTCCTGTGTGTGTGTGTTATATACTGGGGGTTGGAGTCCTGTGTGTGTGTGTGTGGTATATACTGGGGGTTGGAGTCCTGTGTGTGTGTGTGTGGTATATACTGGGGGTTGGAGTCCTGTGTGTGGTATATACTGGGGGTTGGAGTCCTGTGTGTGTGTTATATACTGGGGGTTGGAGTCCTGTGTGTGTGGTATATACTGGGGGTTGGAGTCCTGTGTGTGTGGTATATACTGGGGGTTGGAGTCCTGTGTGTGTGGTATATACTGGGGGTTGGAGTCCTGTGTGTGTGTGTGTGGTATATGCTGGGGGTTGGAGTCCTGTGTGTGGTATATACTGGGGGTTGGAGTCCTGTGTGTGTGTGTGGTATATACTGGGGGTTGGAGTCGTGTGTGTGTGTGTGTGTGTGTGTGTGTGTGTGTGTGTGTGTGTGTGTGTGTGTGTGTGTGTGTGTGTGTGTGTTATATACTGGGGGTTGGCGTCCTGTGTGTGTGTGGTATATGCTGGGGGTTGGCGTCCTGTGTGTGTGTGTGGTATATGCTGGGGGTTGGAGTCCTGTGTGTGTGTGTGGTATATACTGGGGGTTGGAGTCCTGTGTGTGTGTGTTATATACTGGGGGTTGGAGTCCTGTGTGTGTGGTATATGCTGGGGGTTGGAGTCCTGTGTGTGTGGTATATGCTGGGGGTTGGAGTCCTGTGTGTGTGTGTGTGTTATATACTGGGGGTTGGAGTCCTGTGTGTGTGTGTTATATACTGGGGGTTGGAGTCCTGTGCGTGTGTGTTATATACTGGGGGTTGGAGTCCTGTGTGTGTGTGTGTGTGTGTGTGTGGTATATACTGGGGGTTGGAGTCCTGTGCGTGTGTGTTATATACTGGGGGTTGGAGTCCTGTGCGTGTGTGTTATATACTGGGGGTTGGAGTCCTGTGTGTGTGTGTGTGTGGTATATGCTGGGGGTTGGAGTCCTGTGTGTGGTATATACTGGGGGTTGGAGTCCTGTGTGTGTGTGTGTGTGTGTGTGTGTGTGGTATATACTGGGGGTTGGAGTCCTGTGTGTGTGGTATATACTGGGGGTTGGAGTCCTGTGTGTGTGTGTGTGTTATATACTGGGGGTTGGAGTCCTGTGTGAGTGTGTGTGTGTGTGGTATATACTGGGGGTTGGAGTCCTGTGTGTGTGTGTTATATACTGGGGGTTGGAGTCCTGTGTGTGTGGTATATGCTGGGGGTTGGAGTCCTGTGTGTGTGGTATATGCTGGGGGTTGGAGTCCTGTGTGTGGTATATACTGGGGGTTGGAGTCCTGTGTGTGTGTGTGTGTTATATACTGGGGGTTGGAGTCCTGTGTGTGTGTGTTATATACTGGGGGTTGGAGTCCTGTGTGCGTGTGGTATATGCTGGGGGTTGGAGTCCTGTGTGCGTGTGGTATATGCTGGGGGTTGGAGTCCTGTGTGTGTGTGTTATATACTGGGGGTTGGAGTCCTGTGTGTGTGTGTGTTATATACTGGGGGTTGGAGTCCTGTGTGTGTGTGGTATATGCTGGGGGTTGGAGTCCTGTGTGTGGTATATACTGGGGTTGGAGTCCTGTGTGTGTGTGTGTGTTATATACTGGGGGCTGGAGTCCTGTGTGCGTGTGGTATATGCTGGGGGTTGGAGTCCTGTGTGTGTGTGTTATATACTGGGGGTTGGAGTCCTGTGTGTGTGTGTGTTATATACTGGGGGTTGGAGTCCTGTGTGTGTGTGTGTGTGTGTGTGTGGTATATGCTGGGGGTTGGAGTCCTGTGTGTGTGTGTGGTATATACTGGGGGTTGGAGTCCTGTGTGTGTGTGTGTTATATACTGGGGGTTGGAGTCCTGTGTGTGTGTGTGTGTGTGTGTGTGGTATATACTGGGGGTTGGAGTCCTGTGTGTGTGGTATATGCTGGGGGTTGGAGTCCTGTGTGTGTGGTATATACTGGGGGTTGGAGTCCTGTGTGTGTGTGTGGTATATACTGGGGGTTGGAGTCCTGTGTGTGTGTGTTATATACTGGGGGTTGGAGTCCTGTGTGTGTGTGTGGTATATACTGGGGGTTGGAGTCCTGTGTGTGTGTGTGGTATATACTGGGGGTTGGAGTCCTGTGTGTGTGTGGTATATACTGGGGGTTGGAGTCCTGTGTGTGTGTGTGTGTGGTATATACTGGGGGTTGGAGTCCTGTGTGTGTGTGTGTGTGGTATATACTGGGGGTTGGAGTCCTGTGTGTGGTATATACTGGGGGTTGGAGTCCTGTGTGTGTGTGTGTGTGGTATATACTGGGGGTTGGAGTCCTGTGTGTGTGTGTGTGTGGTATATACTGGGGGTTGGAGTCCTGTGTGTGGTATATACTGGGGGTTGGAGTCCTGTGTGTGTGTGGTATATACTGGGGGTTGGAGTCCTGTGTGTGGTATATACTGGGGGTTGGAGTCCTGTGTGTGTGTGGTATATACTGGGGGTTGGAGTCCTGTGTGTGTGGTATATACTGGGGGTTGGAGTCCTGTGTGTGTGGTATATACTGGGGGTTGGAGTCCTGTGTGTGTGTGTGGTATATACTGGGGGTTGGAGTCCTGTGTGTGTGTGGTATATACTGGGGGTTGGAGTCCTGTGTGTGTGTGGTATATACTGGGGGTTGGAGTCCTGTGTGTGTGTGGTATATACTGGGGGTTGGAGTCCTGTGTGTGTGTGTGGTATATACTGGGGGTTGGAGTCCTGTGTGTGTGTGTGGTATATACTGGGGGTTGGAGTCCTGTGTGTGTGTGGTATATACTGGGGGTTGGAGTCCTGTGTGTGTGTGTGGTATATACTGGGGGTTGGAGTCCTGTGTGTGTGTGTGGTATATACTGGGGGTTGGAGTCCTGTACTCTGCAGCGTCCTCTTTCTGACCACCATCTTCTCTTCTCTTACAGAGCGGTGGATCCTCCATGATGTTGCGGCTTATATCCGGGAGGCTGTGTGTGTTGGGGGGCAGCCGCCTGCTGGGGGGCAGGAGCAGGTACCCCGTCCCCTTCCCCCCTCTTCCTGATATGAGGCTCCTCTTCTATCCTGACTGTCTTCTCTTCCTAGGTCTAGTGACTCCATCTTCATCTGTGACTGTGGAGAGCTGGAGCGGCGGCCGGCAGCTCAGGGGTGAGTGTGACTGGACGACCAGCAGGGGGCAGGGTGCAGGGATCGCCTCCATGTTGTCCTCTTCCTACTCCCTGTACCTAACTGTATGGCCACATTCACACGTTCCATGCATACAGTTCAGGGCTCCAGACTGAAACATTTACCTGGGAGCCATTGGCTCCTAACCTGAAAAATTTGGGCGCCAAATAGAATATTTGGTCACCAACATTTTAAACCATGTAAAATTAATGTTGTGTTACATGGGACTTACTGTGTGCAGAGGCCGCGGCAGCCTCCTCCTCCTCCTCATCCTCCTTTAGATCCTTTCTTTTCTTAGTTTGAAAACGTTCAACATGGAAACTTGCAACTTGACAACCATATCCAGTCTGACAACCATATCCAGTCTGACAACCATATCCAGTCTGACAACCATATCCAGTCTGACAACCATATCCAGTCTGACAACCATATCCAGTCTGACAACCATATCCAGTCTGACAACCATATCCAGTCTGACAACCATATCCAGTCTGACAACCATATCCAGTCTGACAACCATATCCAGTCTGACAACCATATCCAGTCTGACAACCATATCCAGTCTGACAACCATATCCAGTCTGACAACCATATCCAGTCTGACAACCATATCCAGTCTGACAACCATATCCAGTCTGACAACCATATCCAGTCTGACAACCATATCCAGTCTGACAACCATATCCAGTCTGACAACCATATCCAGTCTGACAACCATATCCAGTCTGACAACCATATCCAGTCTGACAACCATATCCAGTCTGACAACCATATCCAGTCTGACAACCATATCCAGTCTGACAACCATATCCAGTCTGACAACCATATCCAGTCTGACAACCATATCCAGTCTGACAACCATATCCAGTCTGACAACCATATCCAGTCTGACTCAGTACTTCAGCCTCACTTGGCTAGCCTATTAATGAGGCTTACTCTTCTGAACTTGAACTTAAAAGCTTGCAACAGTCTATACATACTGAGCTGGACTTATGACTGCAGCCATAGTGACCCCCCACAAGATGTGTATATAGATAGATATATCTCTCACCTAGTGACTAATGCAAGGGACCCCCTACAATACAGACACCTGAGGGGCCCTGATAATAATAATTGTGCATATATCTATCTCCCAGTGTCTGCAGCCAGTTTGCCCTACATACATATATATATATATCTATCACCCAGTGCAGCCAGAGTTACCCCCCCGGCTCTCTACCCTGACGTGCTGACACTTGATGCTGCAGGGAGGCCATGTTGACACACATTATATATATAATATTACACACTCCAAGACAGATATTACCAATAACACCAGCATATAGGAAGTGAAAATATTATCACCATATATATTACTGCCATACTGTTACTGTATACTGAGACCAATATTGCCAATAATACAAGTATACAAGGGGCAAATATTACCGCCACACCACAACCATCACCACCACATTGTTACTGACCAAAACCACTATACTGAGACCAATAAATCACAGTACCAGATAACAAGTAACAAATATTACCGCCACATACCGACTAACACCGCCACATACCGACTAACACCACCTCTGATACTGAAAAAGATCCACTGTACACAGATCACTATCACCTCATCCAGTCATATAGAGGTGGCCCCAGCTCCACACAGGTTGTATACACCATATACATTACAGCGCAGTTATATCCGGTGACTTACAGGGGACGTCTTCTCTGATCGGAGTTCTTTTCTTTTCATCTTCTTCTCCATCCGTCCTGGGCCATTATGAGAACTTCTCCGACCCACAGAATCTGCCAGAGAAACATATTAGTCTCCTCACACTGACACCATCCTCATCTCTATACACACTGCACATCTGTATTGGCCCCTTTACACCCTCATTTAGTGGGTAGCCCTGACTCTTATAGTATATATAGATGGCCCCCACTGCATGTTGCACCCCCCTCCCCTTATAGATGGCACCCTCCCCTTATAGATGACCCCCTCCCCTTATAGATGGCCCCCTCTCCCCCATTATAGATGGCCCCCACTGCATGTTGCACCCCCCTTCCCTTATAGATGACCCCCTCCCCTTATAGATGACCCCCTCTACCCCCATTATAGATGCCCCCTCTCCCCCCCCCAATATAGATGGCCCCCTTCCCTTATAGATGCCCCCTCTCTCCCCCCCATTACAGATGCCCCCCTCTTCTCCCCCCCTTATAGATACCCCCTCCCATTATAGATGCCCCCTCTTCTCCCCCCCCCATTATAGATACCCCCTCCCCTTATAGATGCCCCCTCTCCCCCCCATTATAGATACCCCCTCCCCTTATAGATGCCCCCTCTCCCCCCCATTATAGATGGCCCCTCTTCTCCCCCCATTATAGATGGCCCCTCTTCTCCCCCCATTATAGCTGCCCCCCCTTCTCTTCCCCCCATTTTAGATGCCCCCCTTTCCTCTATGCTAAGCAATATTTAAAAAAAACAAACACACAAACTCACCTGACAACCCGCTCCCCCGGCGATCCTCTTCTTCTTCGGGCGCTGTCCCCGGTTGATGCGTGGCTGCCGGGGGTGTCCCGTCCTATCCCCGGCAGCGCGGCGCGTCAGTGAGCTCTCTGTACGCCGGGGCTGGGACTTCTGACACAGGAAGCGTCTCTGACGTGCGCTTCCTGTGCCGGAAGTCAGGGCCCCAGGCAGCTCACTGATGCGCCGCGCTGCCGGGGATAGGACGGGACACCCCCGGCAGCCGCGCATCAGCCGGGGACCCGGACGAGCCCACTCTGTCTCCCCCCCACCCCCTCTCTTTCCCCCCCCCTCTCTCTCTGTCTGTCTCCCCCCCCCCCCCCACCCCCCACCCCCTCTGTCTGTTTCCCCCCCGTTTGCCCCCCCCCGATAACGTCACCTCTTTGTCCTCAGACAGGAAGCCTCAGACAGGATCCTGGCGGCGGCTTTCTCACACTCCGGAGATTACTTTGCTCTGACTGATGATCTCAAAAGACTTGTCCTGTATAAAACGTCTCCGGCCTGGGAGAGGATTAGCGTCAGGTGAGATTATGGGGGAGCCAGAGATGCCTATGGGGGGGGGTCTGGGGGCTGGTCAGGTGCCTATAGGAGGGGTGGATCGTCTGGGGGGGTGGGGTCAGGTGCCTATAGGAGGGGTGGGGTCTGGGGTTGGGGATCAGGTGCCTATAGGAGGGGGGGGGGGTCGTCAGGTGCCTATAGGAGGGGGGGGGGGGTCGTCAGGTGCCTATAGGAGGGGGGGGGGGGTCGTCAGGTGCCTATAGGAGGGGGGGGGGTCGTCAGGTGCCTATAGGAGGGGAGGGGGTCAGGTGCCTATAGGAGGGGGGGTCAGGTGCCTATAGGAGGGGGGGGTCAGGTGCCTATAGGAGGAGGGGGGGGGGTCAGGTGCCTATAGGAGGAGGGGGGGGGTCAGGTGCCTATAGGAGGAGGGGGGGGGTCAGGTGCCTATAGCAGGGAGGGGGTCAGGTGCCTATAGGAGGGGGGGGGGTCAGGTGCCTATAGGAGGGGGGGGGGGTCAGGTGCCTATAGGAGGGGGGGGTCAGGTGCCTATAGGAGGAGGGGGGGTCAGGTGCCTATAGGAGGAGGGGGGGGGTCAGGTGCCTATAGGAGGAGGGGGGGGGGTCAGGTGCCTATAGGAGGAGGGGGGGGGGTCAGGTGCCTATAGCAGGGAGGGGGTCAGGTGCCTATAGGAGGGGGGGGGGGTCAGGTGCCTATAGGAGGGGGGGGGGTCAGGTGCCTATAGGAGGAGGGGGGGTCAGGTGCCTATAGGAGGAGGGGGGGGGTCAGGTGCCTATAGGAGGAGGGGGGGGGGGTCAGGTGCCTATAGGAGGAGGGGGGGGGTCAGGTGCCTATAGGAGGAGGGGGGGGGGTCAGGTGCCTATAGGAGGAGGGGGGGGGGTCAGGTGCCTATAGCAGGGAGGGGGTCAGGTGCCTATAGGAGGGGGGGGGGGGTCGTCAGGTGCCTATAGGAGGGGGGGGGGATCAGGTGCCTATAGGAGGGGGGGGGGGTCAGGTGCCTATAGGAGGAGGGGGGGGTCAGGTGCCTATAGGAGGGGGGGGGGTCAGGTGCCTATAGGAGGGGGGGGTCAGGTGCCTATAGGAGGGGGGGGGTCAGGTGCCTATAGGAGGAGGGGGGTCAGGTGCCTATAGGAGGAGGGGGGGGGGTCAGGTGCCTATAGGAGGGGGGGGGGGTCAGGTGCCTATAGGAGGGGGGGGGGGGTCAGGTGCCTATAGCAGGGAGGGGGTCAGGTGCCTATAGGAGGGGGGGGGGGTCTGGGGTTGGGTATCAGGTGCCTATAGGAGGAGGGGGGGGTCAGGTGCCTATAGGAGGGGGGGTCAGGTGCCTATAGGAGGGGGGGTCTGGGGTTGGGGATCAGGTGCCTATAGGAGGGGGGGGGGGATCGGGTGCCTATAGGAGGGGGGGGGGTCAGGTGCCTATAGGAGGGGGGGGGTCAGGTGCCTATAGGAGGGGGGTCAGGTGCCTATAGGAGGAGGGGGGGGTCAGGTGCCTATAGGAGGGGGGGGGGGTCAGGTGCCTATAGGAGGGGGGGGGGTCAGGTGCCTATAGCAGGGAGGGGGTCAGGTGCCTATCGGAGGGGGGGTCTGGGGTTGGGTATCAGGTGCCTATAGGAGGAGGGGGTCAGGTGCCTATAGGAGGGGGGGTCAGGTGCCTATAGGAGGGGGGGGTCTGGGGTTGGGGATCAGGTGCCTATAGGAGGGGGGGGGGATCGGGTGCCTATAGGAGGGGGGGGGGTCAGGTGCCTATAGGAGGGGGGTCAGGTGCCTATAGGAGGGGGGGTCTGGGGTTGGGGATCAGGTGCCTATAGAAGGGGGGATCAGGTGCCTATAGGAGTGGGGGGGGATCAGGTGCCTATAGGAGGGGGGGTCAGGTGCCTATAGGAGGGGGGGTCTGGGGTTGGGGATCAGGTGCCTATAGAAGGGGGGATCAGGTGCCTATAGGAGGGGGGGGGTCAGGTGCCTATAGGAGGGGGGGGGTCAGGTGCCTATAGGAGGGGGGGGGGGGGTCGTCAGGTGCCTATAGGAGGGGGGGGGTCGTCAGGTGCCTATAGGAGGGGGGGGTCGTCAGGTGCCTATAGGAGGGGGGGGGGTCAGGTGCCTATAGGAGGAGGGGGGGGTCAGGTTCCTATAGGAGGGGGGGGGTCAGGTGCCTATAGGAGGAGGGGGGGGGGGTCAGGTGCCTATAGGAGGAGGGGGGGGGGGTCAGGTGCCTATAGGAGGAGGGGGGGGGGGGGGTCAGGTGCCTATAGGAGGAGGGGGGGGGGGCGGTCAGGTGCCTATAGGAGGGGGGGGGGGTCAGGGTGCCTATAGGAGGGGGGGGTCTGGGGTTGGGTATCAGGTGCCTATAGGAGGGGGGGGGTCAGGTGCCTATGGGAGGGGGGGGTCAGGTGCCTATAGGAGGGGGGGTCTGGGGTTGGGGATCAGGTGCCTATAGAAGGGGGGGGGGGGGGGATCAGGTGCCTATAGGAGTGGGGGGGGGATTGGGTGCCTATAGGAGTGGGGGGGGATCAGGTGCCTATAGGAGTGGGGGGGGGATCAGGTGCCTATAGGAGGAGGGGGGGGGGGGGGGTCAGGTGCCTATAGAAGGGGGGGGGTCAGGTGCCTATAGGAGGGGGGGGTCAGGTGCCTATAGGAGGGGGGGGGTCTGGGGTTGGGTATCAGGTGCCTATAGGAGGGGGGGGGGGTCAGGTGCCTATAGGAGGGGGAGGGTCAGGTGCCTATAGGAGGAGGGGGGGGTCAGGTGCCTATAGAAGGGGGGGGGGTCAGGTGCCTATAGGAGGAGGGGGGGGGGTCAGGTGCCTATAGGAGGGGGGTTTCTGGGGGTGGGTGAGGTTGGGTGCCCATGGAAATGGTCTGGGTGGAGGGAGGAGGGAGGGGTCTCTGTAGTGACTCCACCCCTTTGTCTGGTACAGGTGGGTCAGCCGCCGCTGCACCGCCCTCACCTTCTCACCCTGTGAGCGCCGGATCCTGGTAGCTGATAAGTCTGGAGACGTTTTCTCTTTCTCCGTTGTGGGGGCGCAGGAGGAGGACGGCCGCCTGGAGCTGGGGCACCTCTCCATGTTACTGGATCTGGTAATATGACTGCACTCAGCCAGGTGGGCAGAGGGGGCGCTGTATCTCATCTTACTGTGCCACTTCTCCTCACCAGGTGGTGACTCTAGATGGACGATACATCATCACATGTGACCGGGATGAGAAGATCCGTGTCAGTCTGTGGGAGGCGCCGCACGTCGTCAGCGCTTTCTGTCTGGGACATACCGAGTGAGAGGGAATTCATGGGGATGGGGGGAGGGGGCCCTGTAGGGTGGCATGGGAGGGAGGGGCGGGCCCTGTAGGGTGGGACAGGGGGAGGGGCGGGCCCTGTAGGGTGGGACAGGGGGAGGGGCGGGCCCTGTAGGGTGGGACAGGGGGAGGGGTACTGTACGGTGGTACTATAGAGATGGTGTGGGAGGAAGGAGTATCGTGCAGTAGTATATTCCAGGTGGAAACAAGTATATCTGGTATAGATAGTAATCCACTGGTTCACTTATGAAAATCGAAGACAAGGTAGTCTAGAGCAGTGCTTCTCAAACTGAGGCGGGCCTCACCAGTTAGGTGCCCCATAGTTGTGGGTGGGCCCCCCCGGGTGGGGTGGGCCCCCCCTTATAGTGGTTGGTGGGGCCCCCCATAGTTGTTGGTGAGTCCCCGCTGAGGAGGCAGTTTGCACAAGAGTTACTATGATCTGCACAGTTTGCAACTATCTCCATGTTAGCATCTAGAGCTTGGGAGATAGGTGAAAGGCAGCCCTAGCATTATTATTACCATATGTAGTGAGGCCCAGGTACCCTCTTGGTCAGTGTGGTGAGGCACGGGCATTGCCTTGGTCTGTTGCTCTAGAATATTCAAATGCAAGTGCTTTTGTGCATCATTTATTTTGTAACATTGGTAGACACAGACAAAATCCGATGTTTCGGTGAGACACAGACAAAATCCGATGTTTCGGTGAGACACAGACAAAATCCGATGTTTCGGTGAAGTCCCCTTTATCTAGGAGTCTATGAACATGAAATACAGGGATAAGTATAATGAGATGGTACATGGATTAGATGATACACAATATATAATGGGGAATGGACCCCATGGATACATAGCACATAGAGAGGTACATGTTAATCTGTAGACAGAACATGAACAACAAGAGTACAACAAAATTACTCTGTAGCGATTCTAGGCTTGGGGATGAGTAGTGAGAGTAGTCGAGAGGCACTGGATGGCAAGACTGCGGGGGAGAGAAGGGAGGTAAGCTACAGTGACGGGATGGGTATGAAGCCGGGGGGTGAAGTGATAATTACCCAGGTGGCGGTCCAAGGAGCTTGGCTTGTGCTCCGGCGAAGCTATGTCGCTGGTTGATGACGTCGGGGCCAGTGCGCCGCACCGCTATTTATGTGGGGAGTGCATGCGCTGTAGGCCGGAGGCGGGGCGGCGTGATGCTGGTTGGTAGCGGAGCGTCATAGGACGGCGCTGCCGTGATGCATACAACAGGGGTGGGATCAGGAGGAGCTGGAGGAGGGGTATGGTGGCGCTGGCTGAAGTGGGATGGAATAGTGACTGAGTGTTGTTGACGTGGGCAGGATGGAGCGGGGCGGATCCGGACTATGTACTGAGACTATGTGGACAGAAGGGAGGAAGGTGCGCGTGTAAAGAGCGAAAGGTTGGTGTGTATCGGTCAGAAATGGGGAGGAGGCAAGGGGAAGGGGGGAGAGATGCAGCAACACACAAAAACTGTCAAACTATGCACTGTCCATACTACCAGCGTGTGTCAGACCTACGAGGAAATTCAAAAGATCATAAATACAATGTAAATGGTCTGTAACAACATAAGACCAGCACTAGCAAATAGTAGATAGCAGTGGGTAGTGTATATACATTAAAGATTGGAATCTGAAACCTATAGTACATGAGGAGCCTATAGAGCTGACCTTACAAGCATCAGTTATACGTCAGTTCGTATTCTCTGTTCAGTCCATTGGGTTCCAGTGTTCCCAAGGTATGGATCCAGTAGGTCTCTGGGATGTTCACCCTGAAAGGTGTCGGACTTCACAACCCCAGCTCTTACAACCCACCTAGCACTCACCACCCCATTGAGACATACATCTCTCTAGTACAAAGACATTGATAAAACCATAGCCAAGATAGGCAAGGGTGACTACCACCTACAAAACAATTTCCCCCACACCGAACGCATGGCATTAGACACACTGGCCAAAAACAAGGATCTTCTCATCAAACCAGCAGACAAGGGCGGGGCCATTGTACTCTTAGGGTACAAACCCACTTGACGTATTTGCTGCGTGAATCAGTCTTAAAAATAAGCAGGCAAAACGCAGGTTGGCTTTATACAATTGGTGTGCGTTAATATACGCAATTGCGTATTTTTGAAGCGTGAAGCTATATGCGTTTTTCGCACAGGTTGTTAACAACTGATGCTTTGCTAACAACAAGCTTCACGCTTCAAAAATACGCAATTGCGTATATTAACGCAGACCAATTGTATAAAGCCAACCTGCGTTTTGCCTGCTTATTTTTAAGACTCATTCACGCAGCAAATACGTCAAGTGGGTTTGTACCCTTAGACCGCTCCTATTACATATCTGAGATCCAAAGCAAGGAGAAGATGGAGACCGCACTTCCAAAAGGAATTCACACTTTATTCACCCCAGATGCAACGTTTGGGCTCAATGTGTAGCCTTTCTCAAGCAGTGATACAAAATGCTCCAAGAGCTCAGTATATATACATATGTGCATGATTACAATTCATCAAACAATCAATTCATGAAAAATATAAACAAAGTAAATAAAAAGTGATCTGTTATAGTGTAGTGTTCCAAAAGTTTTGAAAGCAAAGTGAAGACAGGCCCTAATCTGATAATTTACAGCAATGATCATGTTAGTGGTAGTGTAAAACAATAAGGGACATGATTAGGTGTTATACAACCAGCTGTGCAGCAAATGATAAACAAAAGACAGGTAATACATGCATCACACCAAAGCAGGGAATCCACATGGAGGTGGCGTGTCCGGGAACGCCAGCGTCGCCCGCCAATGACGTCACCAACGGCGCATGGTGTCCGGATCACCCAGATCCGAATCACGTGATCTGGGTATGTCACATGATCGGTGTGATCACAGGCGCATGCGTCGGGCAGTCACCAGGCTGACAACGGCGCGGGCATGCCCACAACAGCCCCAGAGTCTGGCGCCGCCATATTGGCAAAGGGAAAATTGCCCTTACAGTAATCGTCATAGTGTATGGGTAAGTATATCACACAAGATGGAGAAGGAGGGGGAGGACCAGTATCAAAAGAAGGGGAGCTGAATTTGTCATAGGGGCTTAGAGAGTATAACAGCAGGCCAACACAGGGCATTTTGGTGTCACCCGATAACCAGGGCACAGAGGTCACCAATGTCCTAGTACCCACCCCGTCATCCACAGAAACTGCAGAGAAGCTGGGCAAGTAATATGGCCACATCTGTTCCCTCCTGTTGGCACCACACAGACATCCTAGCAAAGACGCCAGCCTCAACCTATATTCCGTACCTCGGGTCCATCCTCCCGGAATGGAGGGGGCATATAGAATAATAGTATATATCAGCTGTGTAAGCCATCCATTTTTGTGGACAACAGCTTGACAACACTCCAATTCATCAAGAAAACAGATTCTCATTCTGTAAAATGCGAGAAAGGCAAATGAATAGATATAGATATGTATAGGCCTATAATAGGGATAAAATACCCTTGTGATAGACCAAACAGGAGTATCCAAAATGAATAATAGAAAGAGTAGAAAAGGAATATGTAGAGGATAATGTATCAAAATGTATCCATCAGGCATCATAGGCAGTGGGGGATGTCAGGAGGAGACAAAGGAAAAAGAACGGAGAACAATAGGAAGAAGGGAAAGAAGGAAGAGAAAAAGGGGGGGGGGGGAGAGGAGCGGGGCAGAGAAAAGGGGCAAAGGAGGTAGAGAAATGGGGGGGGGGGAGAGGAGCGGGGGCAGAGAAAAGGGGCAAAGGAGGTCGAGAAATGGGGGGGGAAGAGGAGCGGGGCAGAGAAAAGGGGCAAAGGAGGTAGAGAAATGGGGGGGGGGGAGAGGAGCGGGGCAGAGAAAAGGGGCAAAGGAGGTAGAGAAATGGGGGGGGGGAGAGGAGCGGGGCAGAGAAAAGGGGGCAAAGGAGGTAGAGAAATGGGGGGGGGGGGGCAGAGAGGAGCGGGGCAGAGAAAAGGG
>NC_091464.1:101037542-101057546 GCF_027789765.1 Dendropsophus ebraccatus | reverse complement strand
GCCCCTTTTCTCTGCCCCCGCTCCTCTCCCCCCCCCCCCTTTTTCTCTTCCTTCTTTCCCTCTTCCTATTGTTCTCCGTTCTTTTCCTTTGTCTTCTCCTGACACCCCCACTGCCTATGATGCCTGATGGATACATTTTGATACATTATCCTCTACATATTCCTTTTCTATCTTTCTATTATTCATTTTGGCATACTCCTGTTTGGTCTATCACACGGGTATTTTATCCCTATTATAGGACTATACATAATCTATATCTATTCATTTGCCTTTCTCGCATTTTACAGAAGAGATCTGTTTTCTTGATGAATTGGAGTGTTGTCAAGCTGTTGTCCACAAAAATGATGGCTTACACAGCTGATTATATACTATTATTCTATATGCCCCCTCCATTCCGGGAGGGGACCCGCGGTACGGAATATAGGTTGAGGCTGGCGTCTTTGCTAGGATGTCTGTGTGGTGCCAACAGGAGGGAACAGATGTGGCCATATTACTTGCCCAGTTCTCTGCAGTTTCTTGGATGACGGGGGGGGTACTAGGACATTGCGTGACCTCTGTGCCCTGGTTATCGGGTGACACCAAAATGCCCTGTGTTGGCCTGCTGTTATACTCTCTAAGCCCCTATGACAAATTCAGCTCCCTTCTTTTGATACTGGTCCTCCCCCTACTTCTCCATCTTGTGTGATATACTTACCCATAACACTATGACGATTACTGTAAGGGCCAGGGCAATTTTCCCTTTGCCAATATGGCGGCGCCAGACTCTGGGGCTGTTGTGGGCATGCCCGCGCCGTTGTCAGCCTGGTGACTGCCCGACGCATGCGCCTGTGATCACACCGATCATGTGACATACCCAGAATCACGTGATTCGGATCTAGGTGATCCGGACACCATGCGCCGTTGGTGACGTCATTGGCGGGCGACGATGGTGTTCCCGGACACGCCACCTCCATGTGGATTCCCTGCTTTGGTGTGATGCATGTATTATACCTGTCTTTTGTTATCATTTGCTGCACAGCTGGTTGTATAACACCTTAATCATGCCCTTATTGTTTTACACTACCACTAACATGATCATTGCTGTAAATTATCAGATTAGGGCCTGTCTTCACTTTGCTTTCAAACTTTTGGAACACTACAACTATAACAGATCACTTTTTATTTACTTGTTTATATTTTTTCATGAATTGATTGTTTGATGAATTGTAATCATGCACATATGTATATATACTGAGCCTTGGAGCATTTTGTATCACTGTTTTGAGAAGGCTACACATTGAGCCCAAACGTTGCATCTGGGGTGAATAAAGGGTGTGAATTCCTTTGGAAGTGCGGTCTCCATCTTCTCCTTGCTTTGGATCTCAGATACGAACCTGGGTCCGGTTTGGTGAGACGTGCACCTGCATACTGTATTTTTCTCTCCATCTTCACGATGGCACCACAGGAGTTAACTCGTACCCTAGGGACAGGAAAAACACACACGAGAGGTTAAAAGCCCCTCCCCTTCCCACTCTCACCAGTGTTTTTTCCTTTCCCAGCAGGGCAGGCACGGGAGGTAGGGATCCGTCGTGAAGATGAGAGATCCCCTCTAAAGGAAAAGAAAATAGCTACCTGCCAGCGGATCGATCGAGGTCCGCCTCCTTCCTTCCTGAGGGCGACTGGCTGGATCCTAGATCCAAGGTAGGGGGAAGGCCCGGTGGTCCGCGCCTTTCCTTTCTGTGACGGAGCGCGCTGGGGTCCCTCTCTGGAGGCTCCCTGTTCATTGTGCCTCGCACACCCATCCGGGGAGGGAGAGTGGGAGAACCGACGCCGCAATAGAGTGTAGCGGTGTTCGGGGCTGCTTTACCTCGTGTGCGGCCTACTTCCGGTGGAGTCGCGCGCGACGGCCGGAAGTTAGGCCTAGAGCGTAACCTCGCGTGAGGGGACGCTCTGACGTCACACCAAAAGTATCACCACTTCCGGTCCGCTCACGGATCGCAGCGGTTTCAAAAAGCAGTCTTCGCTGGTCTGAGCGGTCTTGCTGGTCTGAGGTCTAAGCTGTTGCTGGTCTGAGGTCTAAGCTGTTGCTGGTCTGAGGTCTAAGCTGTTGCTGGTCTGAGGTCTAAGCTGTTGCTGGTCTGAGGTCTAAGCTGTTGCTGGTCTGAGGTCTAAGCTGTTGCTGGTCTGAGGTCTAAGCTGTTGCTGGTCTGAGGTCTAAGCTGTTGCTGGTCTGAGGTCTAAGCTGTTGCTGGGTCTGAGGTCTAAGCTGTTGCTGGGTCTGAGGTCTAAGCTGTTGCTGGTCTGAGGTCTATGCAGTCTGATACCTTAAGTAAGCGACTCCTGCTGGTCTGAGGTCTGAGCGGCATCATGGAAGAATCCTCTCCTACCACATCAGACAAGCCCCTCTCAGCCGGCGGCGGTGGTAGCGTATGTGTGCCTACTTTGGCAGCCACACAGAAGGGGGGACGAAACTACAGAAGGTTATTGCATGCAGTTAAGCATCGTTCATCCACTGGTCTCTCCCTATACCCTTACTCGGTGTATACTAATAGCTAAACAGACCCTCATAAATGTTATTATTATGCTCTGTTTAGGAAAAAGAGAAAGGAAAGAGTAAAGACAAACCAAGATCTGCTTCTGTGAGGAGATGTATAAATTCTAATGCAAGACTCTCTTCCTCATGGAGAAAGAACATATGTTCTGCCTGTGTGAATGATATTATAAAAAAGGACAGAACCTCCTTTCTTTCTGATATCAGGAAAATGATGAGGGATGAGATTAATGCATCACGTGCAGCTGAGACGTCACCTGCGCCTAATGCCTCTGCTGCAGTGGAGCCGGTTATTCAGCTTCCATTGAACCTCCTGAACAACATTCAGCAGTTTCTTTGACAACTCTTCAGGCTGTTAACCCTTCAGTTGCCCCTCCAGCCTTCCTATCTCCAGCTGCTCCATTAATTCTGCCATCAGTTACAGGATCAGGGGTTGGAGAGGGAAGTAATTACAGCAGGCAGTGAGTATACTAAAGCAATCTCACGTTCATGTCCTCTCAGACAACGTAACAGTGGTGGCGCACTTAAGACATCAGGGAAGTGCAAAACACATACATTTACCAGGCATTATAGGCTGCAGCTTCAGCGTAATGAGGATATAGCCTGTGGCAGGAAGGTTCTCCAAGCTGTGGTCCCGCCCTAAGGTAATGGTTGGTATTCTCCTGTGGTGTCGTCATGAAGATGAGGAGAGAAAAAAGGGTTAGTCTTACTGGTAAGACGTTTTCATTTACATGAGTTTCTCACTAACCACAACCCAATTACCCCGGTGTTCTACACCCTACCTAAAATTCACAAAAATCTCCAGAAACCACCAGGACGCCCTAACGTTGCCTCAACTGACTCCATTCTGTCACCTTTGGCCAGATTTGTAGAAAAAATCCTTACACCCATAGTCAGACAAACACGGTTCTTTTTACTTGACACATCTGACTTTTTGACTCCTCTCAGAGACCAGTCCATTCCCCCTAATAGCGTCCTCGTTACCCTTGACGTCTGCAGTCCGTGTCTGTGTCTACCAATGTTACAAAATAAATGATGCACAAAAAGCACTTGCATTTGAATACTCTAGACTACCTTGTCTTCAATTTTCATAAGTGAACCAGTGGATTACTACTATAGAGATGGTGGCTACGGTTGCTTAGGTGTCTTGTCTTCTGTTCAGGTTTGTGTCCCAGCTGGCGCTGCCCCCGGGTCAGGAGAAGCTGCTGCTGTCTGGATCAGGAGTAAGTGACTACTCCCCTGGGGTGGTTATGGGCGGTGTGGGCACTCCTCCTCCTCCTCCTCTGTGCGGTGTGGGCCCTCCTCCTCCTCTGTGCGGTGTGAGCACTCCTCCTCTTCCTCCTCCTCCTCCTCCTCCTCTTCTTCCTCCTCTTCCTCTTCTTCTTCTCCTTCTTCTTCCTCCTCTTCTTCCTCCTCTTCCTCTTCCTCCTTCCGATCTCTCCTCCTCCGTGCGGTGTGGGCCTTCCTCCTCTGATCTCTCCTCCTCCTCTAGGATGGGACGCTGCGGCTGTGGAGATACGAGACCGGGCAAGAGCTTCAGAGCTGTAGGATCAGTAGCGTCCAAAGGCCTAAAGATCCTGAAGATGACGCCCAAAAGATTAAGGTGAGCAGTAGGAGCTGGGCCCCGGGCCCCTCTGTGTGGAGGGCGGCAGATCATGAGGAGATATGGACTCTGAGTGGTGGGGGGGCTGGCAGACCCTCAGGGGATGGAGGGGGGGGGGGCTGGCAGACCCTCAGGAGATGTGGAGGGGGGAGTGGCAGACCCTCAGGAGATGTGGAGGGGGGGGGGGATGGCAGACCCTCAGGAGATGTGGAAGGGGGGGGGGATGGCAGACCCTCAGGAGATGTGGAAGGGGGGGGGGGGGTTGGCAGACCCTCAGGAGATGTGGAGGGGGGGGGATGGCAGACCCTCAGGAGATGTGGAGGGGGGGGGGATGGCAGACCCTCAGGGAGATGTGGAAGGGGGGGGGTGGCAGACCCTCAGGAGATGTGGGGGCCCCCCTTATAAGATGTGGGGGGGGGGGGGGCAGGCGGACCTTTCCTGTCAGGTGACTTGCTCTCTTTTCTTGCAGAGATTTGCCATCTCCAGGATCTGCTGCAGCCCCAATGGAGAACATGTGGCCGTCTTGTGTGATGGGTGAGCAGAGGGACGTTATAGTATACGCAGCGTGGTCATGTGACTCATGGGGGGGGGGGGAGGTAGTATGGTCACTTCTTCTGTCTTGTAGCATTGCAGGGATTTTCCTGTTCTCTCTGTCCTCCGCTCCGCTCCTTGCTTACCCGCAGTACATCGCCCTCCCATACGTTCCCATGGACCTGGATTTCGAGGACGTGGCCTCCCTGTGGGTGTTATCAGCCCTAAAAGAAAAGCCCATAGAGCTCCTGCAGTACAGAGAACGGACATGGCAGGTCAGTCATTGTGGGGGAGGGGCGGAGACTTAGGTGGGCGGAGCTTTTATTACAGGAGAGACTATTGGTCTTACATCTTGGATCAAGAGAATCTGGGGATTAAAAGGGTTGTGGGCGTCTGGCGACCCCCGCTGCCCCCCCCCCACCCCCCCCCCAGCGTATGCTGCTGCCTCCTCCTCCCTCCCATACGGGGCGGTCATAATAATGTTTTGATCACACAGGTTGTCTGTGAGTAGTGTGGGGGCGCCATCACTAACGTGTCCCACATGTTCTCTGCAGCTGGTGCCGCTACATGACCATGTGAAGGAGCTCTCTGAAACAATCCGAGAGAACTGGGAGCAGATGGAAGGTAAGTGCCCCTCATGTCTCCAGAGACCTGCGGTGCATGATGGGAGCTGTAGTCAACCACTCACAATTACATGGGCTGCTGCCAAAGCTTCCCCCACGCTTATAATTCTGTGTGTCCATAATGTAGTATAAGGGCCCTATTACACGGATCAGGCCAATGACACCGTGTAATAAACACAACAGTCATTGGCTGATCATTGACGCACATGGCTACGTGTAATAGTGGCTGTGGTGGACAAGATCTTCCCCCGGTAGTAGATGGCTGTGGTGGGCGGGACCTTCCCCCTCCCCCCCCCGTCCCCCCCCCCCCCCCCCACCCCCCCGGTAGTAGATGGCTGTGGTGGACGGGACCTTCCCCCCTGGTAGTAGATGGCTGTGGTGGACGGGACCTTCCCCCCCTGGTAGTAGATGGCTGTGGTGGACGGGACCTTCCCCCCCTGGTAGTAGATGGCTGTGGTGGACGGGACCTTCCCCCGGTAGTAGATGGCTGTGGTGGACGGGACCTTCCCCCGGCAGTAGATGGCTGTGGTGGATGAGACCTTCCCCCGGCAGTAAATGGATGAGACCTTCCCCCGGCAGTAGATGGCTGTGGTGGATGAGACCTTCCCCCGGCAGTAGATGGCTGTGGTGGATGAGACCTTCCCCCGGCAGTAGATGGCTGTGGTGGATGAGACCTTCCCCCGGTAGTAGATGGCTGTGGTGGACGGGACCTTCCCCCCCGGTAGTAGATGGCTGTGGTGAAGGGACCTCCCCCCCCACCACCACCACTAGACGGCTGTGGTGGACGGGACCTTCCCCCGGTAGTAGATGGCTGTGGTGGACGGGACCTTCCCCCAGCAGTTGATGGCTGTGGTGGACGGGACCTTCCCCCGGCAGTTGATGGCTGTGGTGGACGAGACCTTCCCCCGGCAGTAGATGGCTGTGGTGGATGGGACCTTCCCCCGGTAGTAGATGGCTGTGGTGGACGGGACCTTCCCCCGGCAGTTGATGGCTGTGGTGGACGGGACCTTCCCCCGGCAGTTGATGGCTGTGGTGGACGAGACCTTCCCCCGGCAGTAGATGGCTGTGGTGGATGGGACCTTCCCCCGGTAGTAGATGGCTGTGGTGGACGGGACCTTCCCCCCCCCCCCGGTAGTAGATGGCTGTGGTGGACGGGACCTGAGTTTGAGTTCTCTGCTCTTGTGGTGTCTCCAGAGGAGGGGGGCAGTAATTCCACTGAACGCCCCAATGTTCAACCCACAGGATCAGTGACTCTGGAGAATCGCTTCAGCGCTTTGTATAAGGCCGTGTTTGACAATATGGCCGCATATCTGCAGAAGAAAGAGACGCGGATGCAGACCGAGAAAAGGAAAGTGTCAGACAGACAGACTGGCTGTGTGCCCAAGATGCAGAGGACCTGAAGAGTCACCGATGGGGAGGAGGAGGATGGACTCTGGTACTCCCTAGGTGAAATGTCAGGTGGAACATTAAAAGACCCAAAAATGGGTAAGAGACTGGTGATGTTCTTATCGAGGAAGAAGGTGTTGAAGCCGATAAACCCTCTTCTCCCCCTGCCACCATCTTATCCTCACAGGGATCCTCTGCTCCCCCTCCCACCGCCACCAGCCCCCCGTCTTGGCTTTTTGTGGTACACCTAGGTCAGTTTTTTCTTTAATGTCCTCACTCAGGAATTGGGGGGTCCTTAATAATTTGTGACCGGAACCTTCTTGCCTGTGAAGAAGTTGTACCTGGCGCAGACAGCGTTCACATGGCTGCTGGCAGCGTAACGTTTTACGGAGATTCATTTATTGGGTACAATAAAAGCCTTTTCTTTAAGTCTTGTCTACTGTATAAAGTGGTGACCTCATGTGGCCATCCCCCCCCCCCCCCCCAAAGCCCTGGTCAGCTCCACCCCCGCAGTCCATGTGTGATGGTGGAGTGGCTCTGCTCCACCTGCAGGGTCATGTCCATGGATTCTGTGGAGGAGGTCAGAGGATCCACTTTCCCAGGAGACTATGAGGCGATCTGGTTACTAAGCATGATTGAGGAGTGGTGGGATCAAGGCGCTTGTGCTGACATCAAAGGATTTTGGTTGGTACCTGAAAGATGAGGAAGACAGTGATGGAGCTGAGGAAGATGAGCCCTGAGTATGAGCCCACCCACCATCGCTGCTACCGCTCTAATCTATCATGACCTCCATCAAGTGCCTTGTTTGCTCCTTGGTTTGGGTGGATGGGTGCAGCTGCCATGTTTCTGTGGTCCCAGCTCCTCACCTCAGCAATCTGCTTCTCATATCGCAGTCTGGCTTCTTGCAGTGGCTGTAACATCCAGACTGTCATCTGAGGCAGGATCTGGAATAAAGAGGGCTCAGAGCGGGGTCCGGGACCACCAGCATGCGTGGTGTAGCTCCCGTTACAGAACCACTTACCTGGGAGAGGGCTTCACACAGAGGGATCAGCAGGAAGCTGATGAATGATCTCTGCGATTCGGCTTTGGTGACAGTGTCTCGGTCCATGTACGGGGTTATGGGGAGGCCCTCGGCTCTCTCACGGTCACTCTGGGAGAGGACATGTAGTACAGCAGCAATAAAAGACCTGACAGCCATGTTCTCATTTGCGTGTCTGCTCATGGCACCAGTAAAAGCCCTTTAAAGGGGTTATCCAGTGCTACAAAAACATGGCTACTTTCTTCTAGAGACAGCTCCACTCTTGTCTCCAGACTGGGTGAGGTTTTGTAACTTGTCTCCAGGTCCGGTCAGGTCATTCACTTCAATGGAACCAAGAGTGGTGCTGTCTCTGGAAGAAAGTGACCACGTTTTGTAGCACTGGAGAATCCCTTTAAGGACCATATGATGTTGTAAGTCATAGAAAGTGCTGGGGTTGGGCCATGTGGCCATTGGGACCTGTTTTTTTGTTTTTATATCATATTATGGTCTGTATTGTGGATGTTCCGATTTGTCTTGCATCTGTAGTATGGGGGTGGGTGCTGGTGGGCTCGGCTCTGTAGTGTGGGTGCTGGTGGGCTAGGCTCTATAGTGTAGGGGTTGATGCCGGTGGGCTCGGCTCTGTAGTGTGGGGGTGGATGCCGGTGGGCTTGGCTCTGTAGTGTGGGGGTGGATGCCGGTGGGTTTGGCTCTGTAGTGTGTGTGCCGGTGGGTTTGGCTCTGTAGTGTGTGTGCCGGTGGGTTTGGCTCTGTAGTGTGTGTGCCGGTGGGTTTGGCTCTGTAGTGTGGGTGTCGATGGGCTTGGCTCTGTAGTGTGGGGGTGGGTGCCGGTGGGTTTGGCTCTGTAGTGTGGGTGCCGGTGGGCTTGGCTCTGTAGTGTGGGGGTGGACACCGGTGGGCTCGGCTCTGTAGTGTGGGGGTGGGTGCTGGTGGGCTTGACTCTGTAGTGTGGGTGTGGGCTTGGCTCTGTAGTGTGGGTGCCGGTGGGCTTGGCTCTGTAGTGTGGATGCCGGTGGGCTTGGCTCTGTAGTGTGGATGCCGGTGGGCTTGGCTCTGTAGTGTGGATGCCGGTGGGCTTGGCTCTGTAGTGTGGGTGCCGGTGGGCTTGGCTCTGTAGTGTGGATGCCGGTGGGCTTGGCTCTGTAGTGTGGGGGTGGACGCCGGTGGGCTTGGCTCTGTAGTGTGGGGGTGGATGCCGGTGGGTTTGGCTCTGTAGTGTGGGTGCTGGTGGGCTTGGCTCTGTAGTGTGGGGGTGGACGCCGGTGGGCTCGGCTCTGTAGTGTGGGGGTGGGTGCCGGTGGGCTTGGCTCTGTAGTGTGGATGCCGGTGGGCTTGGCTCTGTAGTGTGGATGCCGGTGGGCTTGGCTCTGTAGTGTGGATGCCGGTGGGCTTGGCTCTGTAGTGTGGATGCCGGTGGGCTTGGCTCTGTAGTGTGGATGCCGGTGGGCTTGGCTCTGTAGTGTGGGTGCCGGTGGGCTTGGCTCTGTAGTGTGGGTGCCGGTGGGCTTGGCTCTGTAGTGTGGGGGTGGATGCCGGTGGGTTTGGCTCTGTAGTGTGGGTGCCGGTGGGTTTGGCTCTGTAGTGTGGAGGTGGATGTTGGTGGGTTTGGCTCTGTAGTGTGGGTGCCGGTGGGCTTGGCTCTGTAGGTGTGGGGGTGGATGCCGGTGGGTTTGGCTCTGTAGTGTGGGTGCCGGTGGGTTTGGCTCTGTAGTGTGGAGGTGGATGTTGGTGGGTTTGGCTCTGTAGTGTGGGTGCCGGTGGGCTTGGCTCTGTAGTGTGGGGGTGGATGCCGGTGGGTTTGGCTCTGTAGTGTGGGGGTGGATGCCGGTGGGTTTGGCTCTGTAGTGTGGGTGCCGTTGGGCTTGGCTTTGTAGTGTGGGGGTGGATGCCGGTGGGTTTGGCTCTGTAGTGTGGGTGGCGGTGGGCTTGGCTCTGTAGTGTGGGGGTGGATGCCGGTGGGTTTGGCTCTGTAGTGTGGGTGCCGGTGGGCTTGGCTCTGTAGTGTGGGGGTGGATGCCGGTGGGTTTGGCTCTGTAGTGTGGGTGCCGGTGGGCTTGGGTCTGTAGTGTGGGGGTGGATGCCGGTGGGCTTGGCTCTGTAGTGTGGGGGTGGATGTTGGTGGGTTTGGCTCTGTAGTGTGGGTGCCGTTGGGCTTGGCTTTGTAGTGTGGGGGTGGATGCTGGTGGGTTTGGCTCTGTAGTGTGGGTGCCGGTGGGCTTGGCTCTGTAGTGTGGGGGTGGATGTTGGTGGGTTTGGCTCTGTAGTGTGGATGCCGGTGGGCTTGGCTCTGTAGTGTGGGGGTGGATGCCGGTGGGCTTGGCTCTGTAGTGTGGGGGTGGATGTTGGTGGGTTTGGCTCTGTAGTGTGGGTGCCGGTGGGCTTGGCTCTGTAGTGTGGGGGTGAATGCCGGTGGGCTTGGCTCTGTAGTGTGGGGGTGGATGTTGGTGGGTTTGGCTCTGTAGTGTGGGTGCCGGTGGGCTTGGCTTTGTAGTGTGGGGGTGAATGCCGGTGGGCTTGGCTCTGTAGTGTGGGGGTGGATGTTGGTGGGTTTTGCTCTGTAGTGTGGGTGCCGGTGGGCTTGGCTCTGTAGTGTGGGGGTGGATGCCGGTGGGCTTGGCTCTGTAGTGTGGGGGTGGATGTTGGTGGGTTTGGCTCCGTAGTGTGGGTGCCGTTGGGCTTGGCTTTGTAGTGTGGGGGTGGATGCTGGTGGGTTTGGCTCTGTAGTGTGGGTGCCGGTGGGCTTGGCTCTGTAGTGTGGGGGTGGATGTTGGTGGGTTTGGCTCTGTAGTGTGGGTGCCGGTGGGCTTGGCTCTGTAGTGTGGGGGTGGATGTTGGTGGGTTTGGCTCTGTAGTGTGGATGCCGGTGGGCTTGGCTCTGTAGTGTGGGGGTGGATGCCGGTGGGCTTGGCTCTGTAGTGTGGGGGTGGATGTTGGTGGGTTTGGCTCTGTAGTGTGGGTGCCGGTGGGCTTGGCTCTGTAGTGTGGGGGTGAATGCCGGTGGGCTTGGCTCTGTAGTGTGGGGGTGGATGTTGGTGGGTTGGCTCTGTAGTGTGGGTGCCGGTGGGCTTGGCTTTGTAGTGTGGGGGTGAATGCCGGTGGGCTTGGCTCTGTAGTGTGGGGGTGGATGTTGGTGGGTTTGGCTCTGTAGTGTGGGTGCCGGTGGGCTTGGCTCTGTAGTGTGGGGGTGAATGCCGGTGGGCTTGGCTCTGTAGTGTGGGGGTGGATGTTGGTGGGTTTGGCTCTGTAGTGTGGGTGCCGGTGGGCTTGGCTTTGTAGTGCTTTGTAGTGTGGGGGTGAATGCCGGTGGGCTTGGCTCTGTAGTGTGGGGGTGGATGTTGGTGGGTTTGGCTCTGTAGTGTGGGTGCCGGTGGGCTTGGCTCTGTAGTGTGGGGGTGGATGCCGGTGGGCTTGGCTCTGTAGTGTGGGGGTGGATGTTGGTGGGTTTGGCTCTGTAGTGTGGGTGCCGTTGGGCTTGGCTTTGTAGTGTGGGGGTGGATGTTGGTGGGTTTGGCTCTGTAGTGTGGGTGCCGGTGGGCTTGGCTCTGTAGTGTGGGGGTGGATGTTGGTGGGTTTGGCTCTGTAGTGTGGATGCCGGTGGGCTTGGCTCTGTAGTGTGGGGGTGGATGTCGGTGGGCTTGGCTCTGTAGTGTGGGGGTGGATGTTGGTGGGTTTGGCTCTGTAGTGTGGGTGCTGGTGGGCTTGGCTCTGTAGTGTGGGGGTGAATGCCGGTGGGCTTGGCTCTGTAGTGTGGGGGTGGAAGTTGGTGGGTTTGGCTCTGTAGTGTGGGTGCCGGTGGGCTTGGCTTTGTAGTGTGGGGGTGAATGCCGGTGGGCTTGGCTCTGTAGTGTGGGGGTGGATGTTGGTGGGCTTGGCTCTGTAGTGTGGGTGCCGGTGGGCTTGGCTCTGTAGTGTGGGGGTGGGTTTGGCTCTGTAGTTTGGGTGCTGGTGGGCTTGGCTCTGTAGTGTGGGGGTGGATGTTGGTGGGTTTGGCTTTGTAGTGTGGGTGCTGGTGGGCTTGGCTCTGTAGTGTGGGGGTGAATGCCGGTGGGTTTGGCTCTGTAGTGTGGGGGTGAATGCCAGTGGGTTTGGCTCTGTAGCCTCGGATGCCCCTCCTCTCCAGACATCCTTTGTTGTGGTGCATTGTGTGAGATGTAGTGCAATGCATTTCTGACCAATCTATGTAACGTGCTCCACCTACCTGCATGTAGTACTCCTCCATCAGTACCTCTGCCCAGAGCTCCGCCTCTTCTGCTGGACGGGCCTCATTCGATATGTCACAGAATTTAATAAGACCCTTTTTCAGCTGTCAAGACATTACCGACAGTAAGATGCATGGCCTCGGGCCCACAGCTGCCCTGGACTTAAATAGGAATGGGATCAGGGCCATAGAGATCAGTACAGATGGCTAGTGGGGTCAGGGGCCACAGAGACTAGTACAATCAGGGCGCTGCCTGCGTGGCACATGGTTATGGGTGCCACTTGTCTTACCAGTGTCACATGGTTATGGGTGCCGCCTGTCTTGGCACAGTCACATGGTTATGGGTGCCGCCTGTCTTGGCACAGTCACATGGTTATGGGTGCCGCCTGTCTTGGCACAGTCACATGGTTATGGGTGCCGCCTGTCTTGGCACAGTCACATGGTTATGGGTGCCGCCTGTCTTGGCACAGTCACATGGTTATGGGTGCCACCTGTCTTGGCACAGTCACATGGTTATGGGTGCTGCCTCCGTCTTACCAGTGTCACATGGTTATGGGTGCCGCCTCCGTCTTACCAGTGTCACATGGTTATGGGTGCTGCCTCCGTCTTACCAGTGTCACATGGTTATGGGTGCCGCCTCCGTCTTACCAGTGTCACATGGTTGAGTGCCGCCTCCGTCTTACCAGTGTCACATGGTTATGGGTGCCGCCTCCGTCTTACCAGTGTCACATGGTTATGGGTGCCGCCTCCGTCTTACCAGTGTCACATGGTTATGGGTGCCGCCTCCGTCTTACCAGTGTCACATGGTTATGGGTGCCGCCTCCGTCTTACCAGTGTCACATGGTTATGGGTGCCGCCTCCGTCTTACCAGTGTCACATGGTTGAGTGCCGCCTCCGTCTTACCAGTGTCACATGGTCCTTATTGGAGAAGCTGAAGTTCTGGATGTCTTGTAGAGACTGCAGGATCTGGGGGTGATGGGCCAGGTCTGTGACCAGGATCAGTTCTGTCACATTCTGAGAAGAGAAGATGTTAAAGGGGTTATCCAGCGCTACAAAACCATGGCCCCCCCCCCACTTGTCTCCAGGTCAGGTGCGGTTGGCAGTTAAGCTCCATTGACTTTGATGGAACTGTGTTTGAAACCCCACCCAATCTGGAGACAAGAGGGGGTGAAGAGGCCATGTTTGTGTAGCGCTGGATCCCCTCAGCTCAGTGATCCTATGGTAATCCCTGTACATAGGGCAGGTCACTTCATGGACTCTCTCACCTCCAGGATTCTGTTTGTCTCCTCCGGATCTGTGTGGCTGAAGATGTTATATTGTTCCTGGCCCAGGATCTTCATGGTGATGGCGCAGTGATGGTTCTCCAGGGGGGACGTATTCTGATAGCGGCTCGCCAACTCTGTGTGGGCATTCACCTGATAACTGCAAGCGGAGAGAGGCATGAGCGTGGCGCCCCCTACCCACGGGCCAAGGAGGGATTTACTGACTGATTACAGTCCCTAAGGTGAGGGACGCTGGCCTCCGCCTCACCAGGTTATTAGATCGGGGAAGGGACGCTGGCCTCCGCCTCACCAGGTTATTAGATCAGGAGGATGGAACGCTGGCCTCCGCCTCACCAGGTTATTAGATCGGGGGAAGGACGCTGGCCTCCACCTCACAAGGTTTATTAGATCAGGAGGGACGCTGGCCTCCGCGTCACCAGGTTATTAGATCGGGGGAAGGGACGCTGGCCTCCGCGCTCACCAGGTTATTAGATCAGGGGAAGGACGCTGGCCTCCGCCTCTACCGGTTTATAGATCGGGGGAGGGACGCTGGCCTCCACCTCACAAGGTATAGATCAGGAGGGACGCTGGCCTCCACCTCACAAGGTTATTAGATCAGGAGGGACGCTGGCCTCCACCTCACAAGGTTATTAGATCAGAGAGGGACGCTGGCCTCCGCCTCACCAGGTATTTAGATCGGGGGAAGGGACGCTGGCCTCCGCCTCCACCAGGTTATTAGATCGGGGGAAGGGACGCTGGCCTCCACCTCACAGGTTATTAGATCAGGAGGGACGCTGGCCTCCGCCTCACCAGGTTATTAGATCAGGAGGGACGCTGGCCCCGCCTCACCAGGTATTAGATCGGGGGAAGGGACGCTGGCCTCCGCCTCAACCAGGGTTATTAGATCGGGGGAAGGGACGCTGGCCTCCGCCTCACCAGTTTATTAGATCAGGGGAAGGACGCTGGCCTCCGCCTCACCAGGTATTAGATCGGGGGAAGGGACGCTGGCCCTCACCTCACAAGGTTATTAGATCAGGAGGGGACGCTGGGCCCTCCACCTCACAAGGTTATTAGATCAGAGGGGACGCTGGCCTCCGCCTCACAGGTTATTAGATCGGGGGGAAGGGACGCTGGGCCTCCAACCTCACAAGGTTATTAGATCAGGAGGGACGCGCTGGCCTCCACCTCACAAGGTTATTAGATTCAGGAGGGACACTGGCCTCCCGCCTACCAGGTTATTAAGATCGGGGGAAGGGACGCTGGCCTCTGCCTCACCAGGGGTATTAGATCGGGGGAAGGGACGCTGGCCTCCGCAGGTTATTTGATCAGGAGGGACGCTGGCCTCCGCAGGTTATTAGATCAGGAGGGACGCTGGCCTCCGCCTCACCAGGTTATTAGATCAGGAGGGACGCTGGCCTCCACCTCACCAGGTTATTAGATCAGGAGGGACGCTGGCCTCCGCCTCACCAGGTTATTAGATCGGGGGAAGGGACGCTGGCCTCCGCCTCACCAGGTTATTAGATCAGGAGGGACGCTGGCCTCCGCCTCACCAGGTTATTAGATCAGGAGGGACGCTGGCCTCCGCCTCACCAGGTTATTAGATCATTAGGAGGGACGCTGGCCTCCGCCTCACCAGGTTATTAGATCGGGGGAAGGGACGCTGGCCTCCGCCTCACCAGGTTATTAGATCAGGAGGGACGCTGGCCTCCGCCTCACCAGGTTATTAGATCGGGGGAAGGGACGCTGGCCTCCGCCTCACCAGGTTATTAGATCGGGGGAAGGGACGCTGGCCTCCACCTCACCAGGTTATTAGATCAGGAGGGACGCTGGCCTCCGTCTCACCAGGTTATTAGATCAGGAGGGACGCTGGCCTCCGCCTCACCAGGTTATTAGATCGGGGGAAGGGACGCTGGCCTCCGCCTCACCAGGTTATTAGATCGGGGGAAGGGACGCTGGCCTCTGCCTCACCAGGTTATTAGATCAGGAGGGACGCTGGCCTCCACCTCACCAGGTTATTAGATCGGGGGAAGGGACGCTGGCCTCCGCCTCACCAGGTTATTAGATCGGGGGGAAGGGACGCTGGCCTCCACCTCACCAGGTTATTAGATCAGGAGGGACGCTGGCCTCCGCCTCACCAGCGTTATTAGATCAGGAGGGACGCTGGCCTCCTCCTCACCAGGTTATTAGATCGGGGGAAGGGACGCTGGCCTCCGCCTCACCAGGTTATTAGATCGGGGGAAGGGACGCTGGCCTCCGCCTCACCAGGTTATTAGATCAGGAGGGACGCTGGCCTCCGCCTCACCAGGTTATTAGATCGGGGGAAGGGACGCTGGCCTCCGCCTCACCAGGTTATTAGATCGGGGGAAGGGACGCTGGCCTCCGCCTCACCAGGTTATTAGATCGGGGGAAGGGACGCTGGCCTCCACCTCACCAGGTTATTAGATCGGGGGAAGGGACGCTGGCCTCCGCCTCACCAGGTTATTAGATCGGGGGAAGGGACGCTGGCCTCCGCCTCACCAGGTTATTAGATCAGGAGGGACGCTGGCCTCCGCCTCACCAGGTTATTAGATCGGGGGAAGGGACGCTGGCCTCCGCCTCCGCAGGTTATTAGATCAGGAGGGACGCTGGCCTCTGCCTCACCAGGTTATTAGATCGGGGGAAGGGACGCTGGCCTCCGCCTCACCAGGTTATTAGATCAGGGGGAGGGACGCTGGCCTCTGCCTCACGAGGTTATTAGATCAGGAGGGACGCTGGCCTCCGCCTCACCAGGTTATTAGATCAGGAGGAGGGACGCTGGCCTCCGCCTCACCAGGTTATTAGATCAGGAGGGACGCTGGCCTCCGCCTCACCAGGTTATTAGATCAGGAGGGACGCTGGCCTCCGCCTCCGCAGGTTATTAGATCCAGGAGGAGGGGACGCTGGCCCTCCGCGGTTATTAGATCAGGAGGGACGCTGGCCTCCACCTCACAAGGTTATTAGATCAGGAGGGACGCTGGCCTCCGCCTCCGACCAGGTTATTAGATCAGGAAGGGACGCTGGCCTCCGCCTCACCAGGTTATTAGATCAGGAGGAGGGACGGCTGGCCTCCGCCTCACCAGGTATTAGATCGGGGGAAGGGACGCTGGCCTCCGCCTCACCAGGTTATTAGATCAGGAGGGACGCTGGCCTCCGCCTCACCAGGTTATTAGATCGGGGGAAGGGACGCTGGCCTCCGCCTCACCAGGTTATTAGATCAGGAGGGACACTGGCCTCCGCCTCACCAGGTTATTAGATCAGGGGGAGGGACGCTGGCCTCCGCCTCACCAGGTTATTAGATCAGGAGGGACGCTGGCCTCCGCCTCACCAGGTTATTAGATCAGGAGGGACGCTGGGCCTTCCGCCTCACCAGTTATTCGATCAGGAGGAGGGACGCTGGCCTCCCGCAGGTTATTAGATCAGGAGGGACGCTGGCCTTCCCACCTCACAAGGTTAATTAGATCAGGAGGACGCTGGCCTCCGCTCTCCGCAGGTTATTAGATCAGGAGGGACGCTGGCCCTCCGCCTCACCAGGTTATTAGATCAGGAGGAGGGACGCTGGCCTCAGCCTCACCAGGTTATTAGATCAGGAGGGACGCTGGCCTCCGCCTCACCAGGTATTAGATCGGGGGAAGGGACGCTGGCCTCCGCCCTCACCAGGTTATTAGATCAGGATGGGACGCTGGCCTCCACCTCACCAGGTTATTAGATCAGGGGAAGGGACGCTGGCCTCCGCCTCACCAGGTTTTTTAGATCGTGGGACGGTGACGCTGCCTCCGCCTCACCAGGTTATTAGATCAGGAGGGACGCTGGCCTCCGCCTCACCAGGTTATTAGATCAGGAGGAGGGACGCTGGCCTCCGCCTCACCAGGTTATTAGATCAGGAGGGACGCTGGCCTCCGCCTCACCAGGTTATTAGATCAGGAGGGACGCTGGCCTCCGCCTCACCAGGTTATTAGATCATTAGGAGGGACGCTGGCCTCCGCCTCACCAGGTTATTAGATCAGGAGGGACGCTGGCCTCCGCCTCACCAGGTTATTAGATCGGGGGAGGACGCTGGCCTCCGCCTCACCAGGTTATTAGATCGGGGGAGGGACGCTGGCCTCCGCCTCACCAGGTTATTAGATCAGGAGGGACGCTGGCCTCCGCCTCACCAGGTTATTAGATCGGGGGAGGGACGCTGGCCTCCGCCTCACCAGGTTATTAGATCAGGAGGGACGCTGGCCTCCGCCTCACCAGGTTATTAGATCAGGAGGGACGCTGGCCTCCGCCTCACCAGGTTATTAGATCGGGGGAAGGGACGCTGGCCTCCGCCTCACCAGGTTATTAGATCAGGAGGGGACGCTGGCCTCCGCCTCACAGGTTATTAGATCAGGAGGGACGCTGGCCTCCGCCTCACCAGGTTATAGATCAGGAGGGACGCTGGCCTCCGCCTCACCAGGTTTATTAGATCAGGAGGGACGCTGGCCTCCGGCCTCACCAGGTTATTAGATCAGAAGGGACGCTGGCCTCCTCCTCACCAGGTTATTAGATCGGGGGAAGGGACGCTGGCCTCCGCCTCACCAGGTTATTAGATCGGGGGAAGGGACGCTGGCCTCCGCCTCCGCAGGTTATTAGATCAGGAGGGACGCTGGCCTCCGCCTCACCAGGTTATTAGATCAGGAGGGACGCTGGCCTCCGCCTCACCAGGTTATTAGATCAGGAGGGACGCTGGCCTCCGCCTTACCAGGTTATTAGATCAGGAGGGACGCTGGCCTCCGCCTCACCAGGTTATTAGATCAGGAGGGACGCTGGCCTCCGCCTCACAAAGGTTATTCAGATCGGGGGAAGGGACGCTGGCCTCCGCCTCACCAGGTTCTTAGATCGGGGGAAGGGACGCTGGCCTCCGCCTCACCAGGTTATTAGATCGGGGGAAGGGACGCTGGCCTCCGCCTCACCAGGTTATTAGATCAGGAGGAGGGACGCTGGCCTCCGCCTCACCAGGTTATTAGATCAGGAGGGACGCTGGCCTCCACCTCACCAGGTTATTAGATCAGGAGGGACGCTTGGCCTCCGCCTCACCAGGTTATTAGATCAGGAGGAGGGACGCTGGCCTCCGCCATCACCAGGTTATTAGATCAGGAGGGACGCTGGCCTCCGCCTCACCAGGTATTAGATCAGGAGGGACGCTGGCCTCCGCCTCACCCAGGTTATTAGATCAGGAGGGACGCTGGCCTCCACCTCACCAGGTTATTAGATCGGGGGAAGGGACGCTGGCCTCCGCCTCACCAGGTTATTAGATCAGGAGGGACGCTGGCCTCCGCCCTCACATTGAATTACTCCAAATGGGAAGTGGTTGTGCTTGGGTAAGAAAAAGACGATAAGCTGTGTGCTGTGTGCCGCTGTGTGCCGGCTGTAATCTGTTGATCGTTGGGGCTTCCACTCCCTGGTGGATGGTGGGCGACATCCCGGACCTACCTACATGTTCTGGGAAGTGGAATGTACCTACGACCCTAAATGTTGCCTTTAAGCTGCACCAACTCACTTATTGTTAAGTCCAGGATGGTCAACGTCATGACAGAGGGCGGCCACCATCAAAGTGACTATGTCCTCAGGAGAGAGGAGGTCCTGCGAGACACCAAGGGGTTATCAGGAATGTTCTGGAAACTACATCCAGTGATGGAGAGAGGCCTTCTAGGTCTCTAGCACTAGGAGAATGGGGGCACGTACCTGCAGACGGCACAGGCCGATCACGCTGTACATCATCTGTGTGACGCAGAAGCCGTGTCTGAAGTTGTGGAAGGGGTTCTCCCGGTAATGATCCTGGAGGCTGTGCTGGAGATGAAGACCCCAAAGAATCCCTCACTACATGGCTCCAACCTCACACGGAGACATCTTACCACATCCTGGGCCACTGTGGTTGGGCGCCATGTAGCCTGGACCTCATGACAACACAAAGTTATACCTGTAACCTTACTGGGGGAGATTTATCAAACTGGTGTAAAGTAAAATTGTCTTAGTTGTCCCCGGCAACCAATTGGAGTCAACCTTTCATTTTTAGATTGGTTGCTAGGGGCAACTAAGACAATTCTACAGACATAGAGAGAGAAGAGCTGCCGCCCCTCACACCTATGGCTGACACTAATACCTCACACCTATGGCTGACACTACTAATACCTCACACCTATGGCTGACACTGATGCCGCACATCACACCTATGGCTGACACTAATGCCGCCCCTCACACCTATGGCTGACACTAATACCTCACACCTATGGCTGACACTAATACCTCACACCTATGGCTGACACTGATGCCGCACATCACACCTATGGCTGACACTAATACCTCACACCTATGGCTGACACTAATACCTCACACCTATGGCTGACACTGATGCCGCACATCACACCTATGGCTGACACTAATGCCGCACCTCACACCTATGGCTGACACTAATACCTCACACCTATGGCTGACACTGATGCCGCCCCTCACACCTATGGCTGACACTGATGCCGCCCCTCACACCTATGGCTGACACTAATGCCGCACCTCACACCTATGGCTGACACTAATGCCGCCCCTCACACCTATGGCTGACACTAATGCCGCCCCTCACACCTATGGCTGATACTAATGCTGCACCTCACACCTATGGCTGATACTAATACCTCACACCTATGGCTGACACTAATACCTCACACTTATGGCTAACACTGATGCCGCACATCACACCTCCGGCTGACACTGATGCCGCACCTCACACCTATGGCTGACACTAATGCAGCACATCACACCTATGGCTGACACTAATGCCGCACCTCACACCTATGGCTGA